>NW_023253642.1:8816-10426 GCF_002007445.2 Ailuropoda melanoleuca | reverse complement strand
TTGGTCAAGGGGACCCTGAATGCAGGAGCTGGCTGGAATTGACTGAGTGGGTATGCAGATTTTTCATCCCCTGAATACCCTCGGATCCCAGATGGCACGTTTTCTTTCTCTGTGGTGTCTGAGGCCTCAGTTAAGGCTCAGGCTTCTCCAATCCCTATATTTTGTGCCATGCCTCTAGGAGTGGACCCCTGAGTACCCAAGTTACGGTGAGTGTCATGCCCTAGGAAGTTGCAAAGCCCAATTATCTGGTNCATATTGTCTGGCTCTGCCACACTCTCAGGGCTGAAGAAAGTGGGCTGAGGAGACTGTTGGCACACTGCTTAGGGGTCAGGGATCCACTGGGAGTGGTTTTCTCTGGGCTTTGGTCAGGTGTTCTGTGAGGTTTCTCCTTCTCAGAGTGTTTTCTGGAGTCCAAAATGGCACCCTTTTCTTCTGTGTGGCAGGCTTTATGTCCTGACATTGCTCAGTGGTCCCCATTCCCTGGTGCTTGGAGCCAGATGTTTGGTAATGGACCTCACACTACTCATCATGGACTTAGTGCTCGGGTCTAGGGGCTGGATGTTCTGATGAGCCAGCCGATGCAACATTCCATGGCCTAAGAGGAGGGCGTGCTTTGGGTTGAATGTCAGACACAGGAGTTACCCACAGGTNTTACCCGCAGGGGACTGTGGTAGTGGGGGCTCACTGGGATTGGATCATCTGGCCATTCTTATTTCTCTTGTTCTACATTCCTCTGCAGTTCGAAATGGAACAGTTACCCTCTGTGTGGCATGCTGATTCGCAACTGTGGCTCAGTTTTCCCCAGTCCCTTTGTGTTTGGTGCTTTGCTACTGGAATGATCTCTGGGAAACCAACCGAGCATTGGAGTTAGGGCTTAGGAGCCTGGGAGGGACCATCTCCTGGTTTTGAGCTCACCTTTCCCATGTCCTGATTTGAGTGGGTGGGTTGTGGAGAATGGAAGGCTCAGGGTTTTCATCCAAGGGTCTCCTGAATATGAGAGTTGGATGGGATTGACTCTGTGGGATATGCAGATTTCTCCTGCTCCTAATAGCCTCTAGAGTCACAGATGGCAAGCTTTCTTTCTGTGTGGCATGCTGAGGCCCCAATCCAGCTCAGTCTTCCCCAATCCCTATATCTTTGTGCCATGTCTCTAGGAGTGTAAACCGGAGAACCCAACCTAATGTTAGTGTCAGGCCCTAGAGGGATGGAAAGCCCAATCCAATGGCTCTGCGATCCTCTCGGTGCTGAGGAGAGTCAGCTGGGTACTGTCGGCACAGTGTTTAGGGGCCGGGTATCTGCTGGAATTGGTTTTCTCTGGACTTTGGTAAGGTGTTCCATGAGGTTTCTCCTTCTCAGAGTGCTTTCTGGGGTCCCAAATGGCAGCCTTGTAGAGTGTTGTGTCTTTCCTTGTATAGTGTTATGTCTCAGGGATAAGTGTTTGTCATTTTTGTCAGCCTTCCACGACCAATTAGGTGAATGCTTCCATATTCATGAATGATGATGTTAGGGCTAAGTAAGTTCCTGTACACTGTTCTTTGTTACTGATTAGTTTATGGCACTCTGTTTACATTGCCACAATCACTTACAATAGGGATTGCACATTAACCAAA
>NW_023253642.1:0-8660 GCF_002007445.2 Ailuropoda melanoleuca | reverse complement strand
TGTTTCTTAGCTGTAAGTATGTGGACTTTTCCCTAGTCCTACACAACCAATGTTTAATCAGGATCAGTATTGAGGAGGCAGATGTTAGTTGAAAGTTTTTTCCTGTACACGGTGGTTCATTAACAATAAGGATGGAGAATAGTCCTCGAGATTCCAGAACGTTTTCATTAATGCTTCCATATTCATGAAAGACGATGTTAATTGTTATCAGCACTGGAGGAGATAATGCTAAGTGAAGTAAGTCAAGCAGAGAAAGACAATTATCATATGGTTTCTCTCATCTATGGAACATAAGATCTAGGATGAACAGTGGGGGAAGAAAGGGATAAAGAAAGGGGGGTAATCAAAAGGGGGAATGAAACATGAGAGCCTATGGACTATGAGAAGCAAACTGAAGACTTCAGAGGGGAGGGGGTGGGGGAATGGGATTGACTGGTGATGGGTAGTAAGGAGGGCACGTATTGCATGGTGCACTGGGTGTTATATGCAACTAATGAAGCATCGAACTTTGCATCGGAATCCGGGGATGTACTGTATGGTGACTAACATAATATAATAATTAAATAAAATAAAAAAATAGTATTCTGTAAAGTGGTGTTGCCTTGGGATAGGTATGTGGTCCTTTCTTTCTGATTCTGCCTCCTCCTTGGTTCATGTTTCCATATTCATGAATGGTGATGTTCATTGTAAGGGCTTGTATACTGTGCACTGTTGTTTCTTAGGTTTATGTATGTGGTTTGGTTATTCATACACCCCCTATTTTCTGAAGGGTTGTATAATCATGAGGGTGATGTTAGCTGNAATAGTATTCTGTAAAGTGGTGTTGTCTAGGGATAGGTATGTGGTCCTTTCTTTCTGATTCTGCCTCCTCCTTGGTTCATGTTTCCATATTCATGAATGGTGATGTTCATTGTAAGGGCTTGTATACTGTGCACTGTTGTTTCTTAGGTTTATGTATGTGGTTTGGTTATTCATACACCCCCTATTTTCTGAAGGGTTGTATAATCATGAGGGTGATATTAGCTGAGGGGGGTTCCTATACACTGTTGTTTCTCACAGATATGTACGTAGACCTTTCCTAAGGCTTCCACAACCACTTTGCGTCATACTTCTGTATTCCCAATCAATGATGTTACTGGTGGACATTATCCTGACAATGTTGTTTCCTAGAGAGAAGGGTGTGGACGTTTCCCTAGGACAGCAACACAATTTTGCGAAGGGAAACCGATGCAGGAGGTTGTTTTAATTGGAGGACGGTTCAAAGCCCCTGCTGTCTATTACATATAAGAGGGGGCACAAATTTCATGTTTCAAATCCACTATGGTGAACTCTTCCTTACTCGTGAAAGGTGATGTTCGTTGGTCTTTCCTTGTATAGTGTTGCATCTCAGAGATAAGTTTTTGTCACTTTCGTCAGGCTTCCACAACCTTTTGGTTAATGCTTCCATATTCATTAATGATGATATTAGGGCTAAGTGGGTTTCCGTACACTGTTGTTTCTTACAGATAAGTTTATGCCCTTTTCGTTATGTTCCCACAACCGTTTATGATAAGGATTCCACATTAACCAAAGATATTATACGTTGTAAGATGGTTCCTGTACACTGTTGTTTCTCACCTACATGTTCGTAGGCTTTACCTAATGGTACCATAACGACCTTGATCCATGCTTCCGTCTTCAGGAAGGCTGATATGCCTTGAAGGGCATTATCCTGACACCGTTATTTCTAAGATATAATTATGTGGAACATTTNTTATGTGGACCATTCCCTAGGCCTACACACCCAATGTTGAATAGGGATCAGTATTGAGGTGGCTGATGTTAGTTGAAGGTGTTTTCCTGTATATGGTGTTTTACTACCAATAAGGATGGGGCACAGTCCTAAAGTTCCAAAAACTTTTCATTAATGCTTCCATATTCATGAAAAATGATGTTAATTGTTAATGTTATTCTGTAAAGTGGTGTTGTCTAGGACTAGGTATGAGGTCCTTTCCCTCTGATTCCACCTAGACCTTGGATCATGTTTCCATATGCGTTAATGCTGATATCGTTGTAAGTGGTTCTTTCCTGTAAACTGTTTCTTAGATAAATGTATGCAGTACTTCAGTGATTTATACACCCCCTATTTTTTTTAATGTTTTCTACTATATTATACTAGTCAACATACAGTATATCCCTGTTTTTTTATGTAAAGTTCTTTGATTCATTAGTTGCGTATAACACCCATGCACCATGCAATACGTGCCCACCCCACTACCCATCAGCAGCCTATCCTGTTTCACCACCCCCTCCCCTCTGAAGCCCTCAGTTTGCTTCTCAGAGTCCATAGTCTCTCATGCTTCCTTCCCCCTTCTGATTAACACCCCTCTCCTTATTCCTTTCTTCTCCTACCGATCTTCCTAGTTCTTATGCTCCATAGATGTGAGAAACCATATGATAATTGTCTTTCATTGCTTGACTTATTTCACTTAGCATTATCTCCTCCAGTGCCATCCGTGTTGCAGCAAATATTGAGAAATCATTCTTTTTGAAAGCTGAGTAATATTCCATTGTATATATGGACCACAACTTCTTAATCCAGTCATCTGTTGAAGGGCATCTCAGCTCCTTCCACGATTTAGCCGTTGTGTACAAGCTTCTATGAACATTGGGGCATACACCCCCTATTTTCTGAAGGGATGTAGAATCATGAGGGTGATGTTAGTTGAGGACAGTTCTATACACTATTGTTTCTTACAGATGTGTAACTAGACCTGTACTAATGCTTCCACAACCACCTTGATTCATGCTTCCCTGTTCATAATCGTTGATGTTATTGGTGGACTTTATTATGGCACTGTTGTTTCCTAGAGATAAGCATGTGGATGTTTCCCTAGGACTTCAAATCCAATTTTGAGAAGGGATACCTATGCATGAGGGTGCTTTATTTGAAGGACGTTTCCTAGACACTGTTGATTATTACATATAAGAATGTGGCACAATGTTCATGTTTCCAAATCAATTTGGTGAACTCTTCCTTACTTGTGAAAGATGATGTTCATTGGTCTTTCCTATTTATTTATTTATTATGATTATATATTTTCTTAATATATTAAATTAGTCACCATACATCACATCCCTGGTTTTAATGTAAAGTTCAATGGTCCATTAGTTGTGGTAAGACCCAGTGCACCATGTAATACATACCCTCATTAATGCCCATCACCACCATATCCCATTCCCCCACTGCTCTCCCCACTGAAGCCCTCATTTTGTTTCTCAGGATCCATTATCTGCCATGCTTTATTCCCCCTTCTGATTACCCCCCTTTGTTTATCCTTTTCTATTCCTACCAATTTTCCTAGTTCTTATGTTCCATAAATGAGAGAAACCTTATGATAATTTTCTTTCTCTGCTGGACTTATTTCACTTAGCATTATCTCCTCCAGTGCCGTCCATGTTCCAGCAAATGTTGAGAAATCGTTGGTCTTTCCTTGTATAGTGTTGTGTCTCAGAGATAAGTGTTTGGCACTTTCGTAAGTCTCCACAAACACTTTGGTGAATACTTCCATACTCATTAATGATGATGTTAGGACTTAGTGAGTTCCCATACACTGTTGCTTCTTACAGATAAATTTTTGGCATTTTCGTTATGTTGCCACAAGCACTAATGTTAGGGATTCCACATTAACCAAAGAATTGTACGTTGTAAGATAATTCCTGGACACANTCCTGTACACTGTTGTTTCTCAACTATATGTTAGTAGGCCTTTCCTAATGGTATCATAACCACCTTGATTCCTGTTTCCATCTTCAGGAAGGCTGATGTGACTTGAAGGACTTTATCCTGACACCGTTGTTTCTTAGGTAAAATATGTGGACCATTCCCTAGGCCTACACACTCAAAGTTAAATTGGCATCAGTAGTGGGTAGGCTGATCTGAGTTGAAGGTGTCTTCCTGTACACGGTGGTTTATTAGCAATAAGGATGGGGCAGACTCCTCGAGATTCCAGAACCTTTTCATTAATCCTTCTTTACTCGTGAAAGGTGATGTTCGTTGGTCATTCCTTGTATAGTGTTGTGTCTCATAAGTAAGTGTTTGGCACTTTCGTCAGGCTTCCATGACAATTTTGGTTAATGCTTCCATATTCACGAATGATGATGTCAGGGCTAAGGGGGTTCCATACACTGTTGTTTCTTACAGATAAGTTTATAGCATTTATGTTATGATGACACAACCACTTATAGTAGGGATTCCACATTATCCAAAGATAATGTAAGTTTTAGGAGGGTATTGCACTGTTGTTTATCAGTTATATATGTTCGTAGACCTTACCTAAGTGTACCATAACCACTTTGATTCCTGCTTCCATCTTCGGGAAGGCTGATGTGCCCTCAAGGGCATTATCCTGACACTGAATTTCTCACCTATAAGTATGTGGACCTTTCCCTACGCCTACACACCCAATGTTAAATTGGTTTCAGTATTGAGGAGGATGAGGTGAGTTGAAGGTGTTTTCCTGTACACATAGGTTTATAACCAGTAAGGATAGGGAGGTTCCTTGAGATTTCAGAACCTTTTCATTATTGCTTCCTTAATAGTCAAAGATGATGTTCATTTGTCTTTCCTTGTACAGTGTTGTGTCCCAGAGATAAGTGTTTGACACTTTCATCAGGCTTCCACGACCACTTTGCTTAATGCTTCCATTTTCACGAATGATGATGTTAGGGCTAAGTGGGCGTCTGTACACTGTTATTTCTTCCAGAGAAGTTTATGGCACTTTCGTTACATTTGCACAAACACTTACGATAGGGATTCCACATTAACAATATATTCTATATGTTGTTGGAGGGTTCCTGTACACTGTTCTTTTTCAGTTATATGTTCGTAGAATTTAATTAAGGGTATCATAACCACCTTGATAGCTGCTTCCATCTTTTTTTTAAATGATTTNTTTTTTTTAATGATTTTTTATTATATTATGTTAGTCACCATACAGTACATCACCGGATTCCGATGTAAAGTTCCATGCTTCATTAGTTGTGTATAATACCCAGTGCACACTGCAATACATGCCCTCCTTACTTCCCATCACTGGTCTATCCCATTCCCCAACCCCCGCCCCTCTGAGGCCCTCAGTGTGTTTCTCATAGTCCATAGTCTCTCATGTTTCATTCCCCCTTCTGATTACCCCCCCTTTCTTTATCCCTTTCTTCCCCTACCGATCATCCTAGTTCTTATGTTCCATAGATGAGAGAAATCATATGATAATTGTCTTTCTCTGCTTGACTTATTTCACTTAGCATTATCTCCTCCAGTGCCGTCCATGTTGCAGCAAATGTTGAGAACTCATTCTTTCCGATAGCTGAGTAATATTCCATTGTATATATGGACCACAGCTTCTTAATCCAGCCATCTGTTGAAGGGANTCATCTGTTGAAGGGCATCTCGGCTTCTTCCACGATTTAGCTATTGTGGACAATGCTGCTATGAACATTGGGGTGCATATGGCCCTTCACTTCACTGCATCTGTATCTTTGTGGTAAATACACAGTAGTGCAATGGCTGGGTCATAGGGTAGTTCAATTTTTAACTTTTTAAGGGACCTCCACACTGTTTTCCAGAGTGGCTGTACCAACTTGCATTCCCACCAACAATGTAGGAGGGATCCCCTTTCTCCACATCCTCTCCAACAATTGTTGTTTCTTGCCTTGTCTATCTTTGCCATTCTAACTGGCGTAAGGTGGTATCTCAGTGTGGTTTTGATTTGAATTTCCCTGATGGCTAATGATTTTGAACATTTTATCATGTGTCTGTTAGCCATTTGTATGTCTTCATTGGAAAAGTGCCTGTTCGTATCTTCTGCCCATTTTTTTATTTGTTTATTTGTTTCTCATGTATGNGAAGGGCATCTCGGCTCCTTCCATGATTTGGCTATTGTGGACAATGCAGCTATGAACATTGGGGTGCATATGGCCCTTCTCTTTACTACGTCTGTATCTTTGGGGTAAACACCCAGTAGTGCAATGGCTGGGTCATAGGGTAGTTCAATTTTTAACTTTTTAAGGGACCTCCACACTGTTTTCCAGAGTGGCTGTACCAACTTGCATTCCCACCAACAATGTAGGAGGGATCCCCTTTCTCCACATCCTCTCCAACAATTGTTGTTTCTTGCCTTGTCTATCTTTGCCATTCTAACTGGCGTAAGGTGGTATCTCAGTGTGGTTTTGATTTGAATTTCCCTGATGGCTAATGATTTTGAACATTTTTTCATGTGTCTGTTAGCCATTTGTATGTCTTCATTGGAAAAGTGTCTGTTCATATCTTCTGCCCATTTTATGATTTGTTTATTTGTTTCTCGTGTATTGAGTTTGAGAAGTTCTTTGTAGATCTTGGATACCAGTCCTTTATCTGTGGTGTCCTTTGCAAATATATTCTCCCATTCTGTGGGCTGCCTCTTAGTTTTTTTGACTGTTTCCTTGGCTGTGCAGAACCTTTCTATCTTGATGAAGTCCCATAAGTTCATTTTATCTTTTGCNTCATTTTATCTTTTATTTCTCTTGCCTTTGGAGATGTGTCGTGAAAAAGGTTGCTCTGGCCGATGTCATAGAAGTTGTTGCCTATGTTCTCCTCTAGAATTTTGATGGATTCCTGTCTCACATTGAGGTCTTTCATCCATTTGGAGTTTATCTTTGTGTATGGTGTGAGAGAGTGGTCAAGTTTCATTCTTTTGTATGTAGCTGTCCGATTTTCCCAGCACCATTTATTGAAGAGACTGTCTTTTTTCCGCCAGATGTTTTTTCCTGCTTTATCAAAGTTTAGTTGACCAAAGAGCCGAGGGTCCATTTCTGAGTTCTCTATTCTGTTCCATTGGTTTCTGTGTCTGTTTTTGTGCCAGTACAATGCTGTCTTTGTGATCACAGCTTTGTAGTACAGCTCGAAATCCGGCATTGTGATGCCCCCAGCTTTGTTTTTCCTTTTCAACAGTTCCTTGGAGATTCGGGGCCTTTTCTGGTTCCATACAAATTTAAGGACTATTTGTTCCAGTTCTTTGAAAAATGTCCTCGGTATTTTGATCGGGATAGCATTGAAAGTGTAGATTGCTCTGGGTGGCATGGACATTTTAACTATGTTAATTCTTCTGTTCCATGAGCATGGAATATTTTTCCATCTTTTTATGTCTTCTTCAATGTCTTTCAAGAGTGATTTATAGTTTCTAGAATATAGATCCTTTTCGTCTCTGGTTAAGTTAATTCCAACCAAACGTATGTTTTTTGGTGCTATTGTAAATGGGATGGATTCCCTAATTTCTCTTTCTTCAGTCTCATTATCCGTGTATAGAAATACAACTGATTTCTGAGAATTGCTTTTGTATCCCGCCACATTACTGAATTGTTCTATAACTTCTAATAGTCTGGGAGTGGATCCTTTTGGGTTTTCCATATAGAGTATCATGTCATCTACGAAGGGAGACGTTTTGACTTCTTCTTTGCCGATTTGGATACCTTTGACCTCTTTTTGTTGTCTGATTGCTGTTGCAAGGACTTCTAGTTCTATGTTGTATAATAGTGGTGAGAGTGGGCATCCTTGTCTTGTTCCTGATCTTAAGGGAAAGGCTTCCAGCTTTCCCCATTGAGAATGATATTTGCTGTAGGCTTTTCATAGATAGTTTTTATGAGATTGAGGAATGTACCCTCTATCCCTACACTCTAAAGGGTTTTAATCAGGAAAGGATGCTGTATTTTGTCAAATGCTTTTTTTGCATCTATTGAGAGAATCATATGATTTTTTAATTTTTCTTTCTGGGTAAAATCTAAGACACTGATCGATTTGCGAATGGTGAACCACCGTTGCATCCCAGGGATGAATCCCACTTGGTCATCATGGATAATCCTTTTAACGTGCTATTGGATTCTTTTATCCAGGATCTTCTTGAGGATTTTGACATCCATATTCATTAGGGAAATCAGTCTGTAATTCTCCTTTTTGATGGGGTTTTTGTCTGGTTTGGGGATCAAGGTAACATTGGCCTCACAGAATGAGTTTGGTAGCTCTCCTTCTGTTTCTATTTTTTGAAATAGCTTTAGGAGAATAGGTATTATTTCTTCTTTGAACGTTTGTTAGAATTCGCCCAGGAAAACCATCCAGGCTGGGATTTTTGTTATTTGGAATGTTGTTTATCACTGACTCAATCTCTTCATAATTAATTAGCCTGTTTAAAAAATCAATTTCTTCCTGTTTCAGTCTTGGTAGTTTATAAGTTTCCAGGAAGGCCTCCATCTAATACAGAGTAATTAATTTATTGACATAAAGGTGTTGATAAAAGTTTCTAATAATCCTTCAATTTCATTGTTGTTGGTTGTGACCTCTCCTTTTTCATTCATAACTTTATTAATTTGGGTCCTTTATTCTTTTGGATAAGTCTTACTAGTGTTATGTCAATTTTATTAATTCTCTCAAAGTTNGTTGATCTGCTCTACTGTACTCCTGGTTTCTAATTCTTTGATTTCTGCTCTAATCTTGGTCAACTGCTTCCTTGTGCGTGGAATAGACCTGTCCCTCTGTTGCTGTTCCAGCTTCTTGAGGTGAGAATATAAGAACTGCATTTTGATTTTTCTGTTCTTTTGAGTGAGGCTTGGATGGCTATGTATTTCCCCCTTAGGACTGCCTTTGCAGTGTC
>NW_023253641.1:1406-1604 GCF_002007445.2 Ailuropoda melanoleuca | reverse complement strand
CCTGTTCTTTAGGCCTACACACTGAATGTTGAATCGGGATCACTATAGAGGGGGTGATGTGAGTTGAAGGTATTTTCCTGTACACGGTGGTTTATTACCAATAAGGATGGGGCAGAGTCCTCGAGATTCCAGAACCTTTTGATTAATGCTTCCTTACTTGTGAAAGATGATGTTCATTGGTCTTTCCTTGTATAGTGT
>NW_023253641.1:0-1136 GCF_002007445.2 Ailuropoda melanoleuca | reverse complement strand
CCAAACCACCTTGATCCCTGCTTCCATCTTCAGGAGGCCTGATGTGAGTTGAAGATCATTATCTTGGCACCGTTGCTTCTTAGATATAAGTAATTGGACCATTCCCTAACCCTACACACCCATTGTTGAGTGGAGATCAGTATTGAGGTGGCTATGTGAGTTGAAGATGTTTTGCGTACATGGTGGTTTATTACCAATAAGGCTGGGGCAGGGTCATCGAGATTCCAGAACCTTTTGATTCATGATGTCACATCATGAAAATGATGTTCATTGGTCTTTCCTTGTATAGTGTTGTGTTTCATAGATAATTGTTTGGCACTTTCGTCTGGCTTCCACAACCACTTGGTTAATGCTGCCTGTTTACAAATGATGATCTTAGGGCTACGTGGGTTCCGGTACACTGTTGTTTCTTACAGATAAGATTGTGGGATTTTCTTTAGGTTGCCACAACCACTTACGATAGGGATTCTACATTAACCAAAGATACTGTACATTGTAATGGGTTCCTGTACACTTTTCTTTCTCAGTCTTATGTTCGTAGGCCTTACCTAAGGGTACCATGACCCCCTTGATTCCTGCTTCCCTCTTAAGGAAGGCTGATGTGACTTGAAGGGCATTATCCTCACACAGTTGTTTCTTAGCTCTAAGTATGTGGACCTTTCCATAGGCTTACACACCAAATGTTGAATCAGGCACACTATAGATAAGGCTGATGTGATTTGAAGGTGTTTTCCTGTACACGGTGTTTTATTATCAATAAGGATGGGGCAGAGTCCTTGAGATTCCAGAACCTTATCATTCATGCTTCCTTACTCATAAAAATGATGTTTGTTGTTCTTTCCTTGTATAGTGTTGTCTCTCAGGGATAAGTGTTTGGCACTTTCGTCAGGCTTCCACGTCCAATTTGGTTAATGCTACCACATTCACGAATGATGATGTTAGGGCTAAGTGGGTTCCATACACTGTGGTTTCTTACAGATAAGTTCATGGCATTTTCATTACGTTGCCACAACCACTTACGATAGGGAATCTAGCTTAACCAAAGATACTGTAATTTATAAGAAGGTTCTTTCTCAGTTTTATGTTCGTTGATCATACCTAGAGTACCATAAACACCTTGATTCCTATTTCTATCT
>NW_023253640.1:0-3884 GCF_002007445.2 Ailuropoda melanoleuca | reverse complement strand
CTCAAGTTCCTCCATTTGGTAGTGATGAAAAGGATAAGAGTAATTTTTATCTCATACCATCTGTGGGCCCTAATCTTGGCCTCCCAGGGGAGCTCTCCTTTAACATTTTACCCAGCTCAAAATGACCGGGCAAATCTTCAAAGCATGGGCCTTATTTCTGCCCCCAGCACTTATTGTCCATCTGCTTCAAAAAGAAAGGTGAGAACACAAAAGAACCTTACTGGCTCCTGTAAGATTAAAGCCATACTGTCTTGTACATACTGAAAACATATCTTCTTCCTCATCATGATGTGTAACTGTACATAACACAAAACAGAACAAATATATAACCCTGCCCTAAATGTTCCTTCCCTGGAGCACTCCCTTCTCTGTGAAGCCGGTGTCTCCCAGGCAGCTGTCCTGACTTGGGTTTGAATCAAACTCTCTTTCTTTCTCTCTAAACTGTTTTAAAAGGTTCCTTCATTTAGTGTCGACAATAACACTATGTTTTCTTTTCAAGTTAAAAAATAAATGTTCCTGGTTCACAACCTCGAACACAGAAGGTCAGCTGTTCCTCCTGGCCCTTNTTCCTCCTGGCCCTTTCCCTGCAGAACCAGCATGTGTATATAGATTCCAGCACAAATGGGCTCATCCTAGGAGGATGCTTTGAAGGCCTAAAAAGCACTATCCACTCCATGGGTGAGAAAAGAAGGTGAAGCTATTCCCACTTGGAGCATTCATTTGGGGCTTAAAATTGCCTTGGATATGCATGTAAGCATTGTGTTTCATGAAGCCCAAGACTGGAACAGTCTGAGAGCAGCTGACCTTGCCAGGAACCAGGCACACCCCTGCAGGGAGGGTTGGTGCAGAAGGTATGGGGCAGGGCTCTGAAGGTGGTCTGCAGCTAGAGGGGTCCACAGAAGTGGCTGTGTGTGTGTGTGTGTGTTTGGGGCCCTTCCCATGATCCCAGTCATGCCTGTGCAGGGCACCGAGCCAAGGGGGCACCTCCTGGACCAACTGTTCCCCAGAGTTGTGGGTCATGGGGGTGGTTGCCTGGCATTCAAGGGGCTGGGAGAACCACACTCCCCAACCAGTCACCCCATGGGTGTGGAGCTATGTCTCTGTGGGAGGACCCGGGGCAGCCCACAGATGCAGACTGGGAGCCAAGGAATGGGAGCTCTGAGAGAGTCAACCTGTGGAGTTCCTGAATGAGTAAGTGTATGCTGTGTGCCCGTCGGGGGTGGTCTTGGAGTAGGGGCATCTNTGGGAGTAGGGGCATCCGGTGAGAGGCCGGGTTCTGGAAGGGCATGTGGAAAGAGTTCATCATCGACACTCAGGTGAGTTTTCTTTTTCCCTTGAAAGTCTCTTCTGCCTACTCTCTGTCAACTAGCCGTGCACCCCAGACCCAGGAACTCCAGGGCACCTGCTCAGCAGAGCTTTTGTGGGATGGGTTGCAGACATTCCAGGGTTTCCTGTGTTCCCCAGAAGAGCGAGAGTAAGGACCGCATGTTCCCCAACTTCAGTGCGATGCCCCGATCCCCCAACACAGTGCAGGTAATGGTCCTTGAGCAGTTCCCTGAGTTCAGCAGGGTGTTCCCTGTTCCCTCATGCACAAGTGTGGTGCTAGGAAGCCCCAGAGCCATTACCCAACTTCAGCATTTTGCTCCCTGTTCCCTGGGAATGGTGGCAATGGGCTGGAAGATAATTACTACTAAAAGACAAGTCTGTGTTTCCCCTTCTCCCAGAAACCGCAGCAGATGTGCAGGCTTTAGGTCCCAGGAGCCACCTTCTCCCAAGCTGACAACACTTCTCTGCTCTGGCTCCACAAGACCTGAGGTTTTGAAAGCCTGCATCTGAGTCGGTGAGGCAGCTTGACATGGGACGCCAGCGTTCAAAGTGGCAGGTCCATTTGGAGAAATGTCATATCCACGTCAGGACTGGAGATAAAAGCTCTCATTATCCCACCATCTCCTGGGCTTTTCTCTTTTCTCTAGTTGAGCCATGAAGTAAAACCTATGTAATAGCTGTCAGTGTTCTGGATTTGGTGAAGGAGGTACTTAGTTTCTGAGCTTGGAGCACTTTGCAGGGGATCCCATTTTCTCTGTTCATTGACTGCTTATGAATGTATTTTGAACAGCTGTTTGCTAGAAACACACTTTCATTAGAAAGGGAAGGTGAGATTTACTCTTTGTGTATTTTTAAGATATACATCTAACAGTGTTTATTCAGTTGGGCTTAAGATATGGGTGAGTGGCCACCATTTAGAGTTACATGGCTTTTTGTCATCAGATACAGATATGGATGATGTCTTGTCATTCGTCAAAGGTGATGTTTCATCACTGATTAGTCTTTTCATCCAAAGAGTTACAGTTAGGGCCAAGAGAAAATTCAAAATTATTCAAAGCAGGCTTTTCCTGTTTAAAACTTAAGCTTGACTATCTAGCTTTACTAGATATATCATCTCGATATTTTCAGGTGCCATATTCTCTCTGTTGTTTCTTTGGTGGTGGAGTCAGGAGAGTCTTTGGGAATTCCTTTGGACAGAGGCATGCTGGTGGCTTCAAGGGGCTTGGCGACAGGAGCCTTGTGCTGAGCACTGGAACTACTTCTTGACTCTCGGTGAGTCAGGTTATCCCACAGAGTTTCTGTTTTCTCCTTATGAGATTGCTGGAAGGCGAAAAAAGTCACGCAGAGAAAGGCAAGTATCATATGGATTCACTCATTTATGGAACAGGAGAAATAGCAGGGAAATCAGTAGGAGAAGGAAGGGAAGAATGAAGGGTGGGGTAAACAGAAGGGGGAATGAGCCACGGCAGACTATGGACNGAAGGAAGGGAAGAATGAAGGGTGGGGTAAACAGAAGGGGGAATGAACCACGGCAGACTATGGACCCTGGGAAACAAACTGAGGGCTTCAGATGGGAGGGGTGGGGATTGGGATAGGCTGGTGATGGGTATTAAGGAGGGCACGTATTGCATGGAACCCTGGGTGTTGTAAGCAAACAATGAATCATGGAACACTACATCAAAAACTAAGGATATAGTGTATAACATAACATAATAAAAAATTAAAAAAAAAGAAAATACAAGAAATTGATGGAAAGTAATATCTGTGGAAAGTCTTTTACACAGAAACTGTTCTGCCTAGTGAAGAGCAACTAAAACGAGGTAATTTGGGCTGTATTATTCTGTAAATAATAATTTTAAAACTTCCTGTCCTAGGGATATGGTATTTTATTGCATAAGGAGGCCTGAGAAGGCTGCAATGAAAGATTGAGATCTCAGAGCACATTCACGTTCCATGGATACGCCACTTAACAGTTTGCACATGTAGGAAGGTAACTGGAGATAAATATGAAAGAAAGGGAAAGAAGGTGTGAACCTTTAATTAGGTAGCCTTCTCCCTTTCTCAGGAAAGCCTTGGGCCAGTGTAATTTTGGAAGAAGAGGGGGATTCCTGGAGCTTTGCAGCAGACAGGGGAGTGCCAGGTCTGGGTACAGGTGACGGGTCCCAGAGGAGGGCTGAGTGCCTTCTGCAGCAGGTTGTGGGCAGGGAGGGCTCCCGGGGTGGCTCTGGGTCTCCTGTGTGACTGTTGTGAAAGGTGAGGGCTGTGAACTGGTTCCTGGCTAAGGACAGGTGAGGCACAGATGGAGAGCTGGCCGAGCCCCTGCTTCTGGNCCTGCTTCTGGGCCACCAGCTTCAGCCAGCACACACAGCCTCATTGTCTGTCCCTGTCACTCCAATTCAGACTGTCAGAGTTGCCAGGCTGAGATGTTTTCTTGTGTTTCTTTCCTTGCATGTGTGTGAAGATTCAAATGTGAGGTGATGGACATGTTGGGTCCTCAGAAAATCTGTTACTCTTTTATTTCCTGCTCTTATTTTGATCAGTGAAGTGAATTGGACATG
>NW_023253639.1:1497-3955 GCF_002007445.2 Ailuropoda melanoleuca | reverse complement strand
TTAACCCCCATACTCCCTTCCCAGCCCAGCAGGAGAAGGAAGGTTACTCCGCAGAGAATAGGGCAGGGCACCGGGTATGAGTGGGAAAGGGCCATGGGAAGAGGAGGTGATTAAGATGTTAGCAGTGGGGGAGGGTGGGGCTGGGGGACTGCTATTTTTTATCATAAGCCATGTGGAAATATTGGACATTTAAAACCAATACATGTATTAATTAAATATAAAAATTAAACTTGAAACAAAGTAAAAAGGTGACAACAAGGACCCCCAAATTAAATCTCTTTTGAGCTTGGTCCTTAGGACGGCTTTCTTCATTCTGGTCCAGGGCACAGAGCAGGACGCAGCGGCCCCTTGAGGCTCCCCAGTGGCAAATCGTGCCCCTCCCAGGAGCCCTGCCCCAACACAGTGGGGGCCAGGACTCTGTCCGGGGAATAGAGTGTGCTCCTGTAATGACTTCAACACTTCTTACTGACTTAGTCCTTCTTCTCACTTTCATTTTTCCCCCAAACTGGATAATCTATCATTTACCCTGCCTGCTTCAGGCTATGCTATTTATAACAATAGAAACAGCATTTTTGGCTTGTCATCTTTCTCCAAAGGAACTCAGATTGCCTCTAAACCTTTAATGTGCATACAAAGTATCTTGGAATATCATTGAAATGCAGATTCTAATTCAGCAGGTCTGGGGCGGGGCCTAACAGTCTGCATTTCTAACCAGCTTCCAGGTAAGGCTGATGCTTCAGGTTCATGGACCACAGCCTGAGTGGTGGAGGGACATGGGCAACTTTACGGGGTCATGGAAACAGTCTGTATCTTGATTGTGGTTGTCATGACATGGGTATATACATTTGTCAAAACACACTGGACTGTATACTTAAAATGTGTACCTTTTATTGTGTGTAAATTATCCTTCAATAAAGTTTATTTTAAAGGAAAACATTCATTCTAGAGGGATTATAGATCTAAAGGTGAAAGACGCCACTCAGGGGCGCCTGCCTGGCTCAACAGGTTTAGCGTTTGCCTTTGGCTCCGGTCATGATCCCAGGGTCCTGGAATCGAGCCCCAAGTCAGGCTCCCCGCTCTCCCTTTCCCTCTGTCCCTCTCCCAGCTTGTTCTCTCTCTCTCTCAAAGAAATAAATAAAATCTTTTTAAAAATGTGAAAGACGAAACAATAAAGGTTTTAGAAGAAGCCATAAGCTTTGGGGTAGACAAATCTTTCTTGCAAAGGATTCAAAAAATAATTGGCCATAAGAAGAAAATCCACACAAACTGGACTACGTTAAAATTAAAAAATTCTATTCATCAGCAGACTCTGTTAGGAAGATGAAAAAGCAAGCCATAAACTGAAGAAAGATATCAGTAATTCACACATCTGACAAAGGACTCCTGCCTATAATATATAAAGAGCTACTACAATTCAATAAGAAACTGCCCACCTAAGAGATTAACAAGCTAAACACCGAGGGGGCCNAAGCTAAACACTGAGGGGGCGCTTCATCAAGGATGAGATACAAAGTGGCCAATAAGCACATAAAAAGTTACTCGACTTAAGTAGTCACAAGTGAAATGCCAAGGAAAACCACAAAATTATTCGTTTTGGCTGTACCCCTGCAGGAATGGATAGCACGAAGAGACAGACAATAGGACATGCGAGCCAAGATGTGGGGCAGCTGGAACCCACATGTGTCGCTGACGGGGGTGTACTCTGGTACATTCTTGGAGGATGATTTGACAGTATTTACTAGATCTGACTGGTGGCGTACTCTATGATTCAGGAGATCCACTCTGGAGTGGAGACACAGGCATGACTCTCCAAAAGATAGGGGTAAGAATGTTCACAGCAGCCTCACTCGCAACGGCAAGAAATCAGAAACAACCCAAGTAGCCTTCAACAGTAGTGCAGATCAAACGTGGAATATTCCTAAAACGGGCCATCGCTGGCCAAGTGCTACGTGCAGAGTATGGCTACGTGCAAAACGAGGCCACTCGGGGGCCAGATCGAACACACGGCACTCAGTGAGATTTGTGCTTTGAATAAACAACAATATATGCTTAGTACCTCGGTGTCCCATGCAGTATTTGGGACACACCCATACTAGTAATCATTACCATATGGAGAGTCGTCATTATCATTCATGACACTATTTTTCAGCCAGTCATGTTCTGTTCCCTCATCTGGGTGCTGGTGACTCAGACACGTGCGCTTTGCGTGACCTCCCCCAGGCAGCGAGCTCCAGGTTTGCCCATGTGTCTCACATGAATGTTCAATGGGAAGTTTATTTGGAATAACCATAAAATGAACCCTGGCCTGCATCCCATCGGGGGGGGCTGCCTCTTGCCTCAAGTCTCCCATCTGTTCTCTTTGCTGCCACTTGTGATCTTTCAAACTTGCACATCCCTCCTGGCTTGGGGCTCCCTCTCAGAGCACCCTAGGGGCCGGCCCTCACCCACAGGACAGCAT
>NW_023253639.1:0-1420 GCF_002007445.2 Ailuropoda melanoleuca | reverse complement strand
GGTTTGCCCATGTGTCTCACATGAATGTTCAATGGGAAGTTTATTTGGAATAACCATAAAATGAACCCTGGCCTGCATCCCATCGGGGGGGGCTGCCTCTTGCCTCAAGTCCTCCCATCTGTTCTCCTTGCTGCCACTTGTGATCTTTCAAACTTGCACATCCCTCCTGGCTTGGGGCTCCCTCTCAGAGCACCCTAGGGGCCGGCCCTCACCCACAGGACAGCATTTGCCTCTTTGGCACGGCGTCCCACGGCTCTCAGTGGCCTCTCCTCCCTCTGCCCTGACACCTCCCCATCTTTTTGTCTGACCCTGACATGAACCGTACCTCCGTGGCTTAGTGTAGGCTGCTTCTCTGCTGAGAAGGCCCTCCTCGTGTCTCTGCTGGCAAAGCCTTGTTATTCTCCCAGACTGTTCAGCTCTGATCGGCTCTTGGAAGGCTTTCTGGCTTCCTCGGACAGGCCCGGGGCTCCCTCCTGCAGCTCCAAGTTCCCTGGGCGCTCACTCACCTGTCTCCTCACCACACTATGGGCTGCTTGGGGCTGGGACTCCAGCTCTTCAGCCTTTAATCCATAGCACCCAGCAGGGGGCCCGGGGATGGTGATGCTGGACATGCACGAGGGATGAGTAAGTGGATAACAGTAGTAATGGGGGTTCAAGTACGGGGGGGTCAGGTAGAGGAAGAAATTGTTCTCGATAAATTGCAGAGCTTGCTCTAGGGCCCGTGCTAACGAGCAGCATACAGCTGTGTTGTGAGTGTGCACATGTCCCTTCCTGTGTGAGTCCCCGAGCGACGAGCTTACTGCAGGTGTGGGGCCCTCGGAGATGGCATCTCATCTAATACTGCTGTGATCCCCATTTTACAGATGAGGAGAAGTGCAGAGACGTTTGGCGGCTTGTTCAAGGTCTCGTGGCTGGTGGGAGGCAGAGCCCACACGCACTACATACGGTCTTTCTTCTGTGAATAATAACCAGGTGTTGAATCACGAAAATGTCCCTCGGGACAGGAAAGGCAAGGGGGGAAGCATCNTCAGTACCCACTGTGCCACGGCGGTGGTTTGAGTCAGGCTACCCTCCCGGTCCCGCTCAAATCAGTCTCCGTGGGTAGCCACCCCCTCTCCTGTGGAATGGCCCGTCGGGAAGGGGCATCACCCCACGCCCTTAAACACGGCGTTGAGCTCTGTCCAGAGACTTTCAACTCCTGCCTGAGATTTTCAGGTTTTAAACAAAACAAAAATCTGATTCACTGTTTCCAGGCCTACAGGAAACACAAGTCCTTTATTTTTCTGCCACTGACCAGAAAAAGAAAGAAAGAAAGAAAAAGAGAAAAAAAGAAATCAAACCAGAAAAGGAAAAAAGACGCTTTATGTCTTAGAAAAGTTTTGAATGCTTCTCATTTCACACCACACCAAACATTGTTCAT
>NW_023253638.1:0-2388 GCF_002007445.2 Ailuropoda melanoleuca | reverse complement strand
TATTGTTCCCCAAAGCAAATTCTGAGAACACAAGCCCCACAAGATGCTGCACCTAGACATAGTACAAATGTCCTTACAGAAACAGTCACTCTTCACAACGTACTAGGTACGAGGATCTTCCAAAGATGATGACTCATTCTCTACGTTCAGGACGTAATGATATTTCTGTTTGTCAATTTTCCTCAGAGAAACAGAACCAATAGGATGTGTATATATAGAGAGATTTATTGTAAGGAATTGGCTCATGCAATTATGGTGTCTGGCAAGTCCAAAATCTACAGGGTGGGCTGGCAGGTTACAGATCCGGGGAACAGCCAATGTTGCGGTTCAATTATGAAAGCTGTCTGCTATAGAATTCCCTCTTGCTCAAGGAATGCCAGTCATTTGTTCTGTTCAGGCTTTTAACTGCATGAAGCCCACACAGATTATGGAGGGCAATCTGCTTTACTCCAAATTGGCCAATTTAAATGCTAATCCCATCCAAAAACACTTTCATGGAAACTTTTAGAGTAATGTTTGACCACATCTCTGAATACTGCAGCCCAGCCAAGTTGACACACAAAATTAAGCATCATGATATCCTAATTGGAGCCATAAGTTATAAACATAAAAGACAATAATGCAAGGGAGAATGAGTTAAGGACCAATAAACAGAACAAACTATGGCTTCCTCCCATTGGGCTTAGGATAAAGACCAAATTTTTAACATGACCTTCAAGGATTTGCATTCTCTGGGGCGCAGTTAGTACCCTGAAAAGCCATGTCTAGCATCTCTCTATCCCTTGCTTTCTTAGTTCCTCAATGCTTTCTTTCAACACCTCAATCATTCTCCATCCACTTTCATCATGGCGTTAAATCCTTTTCCTTCTTCTGGAACATTGCCCCCTGCCTCACCACCTTCTCACATCCTTTTACCTTTCACCTCCTACTCATCCTACACTCTGAGTTCAAACTTCTCAGGGGATGCCCTCTGACCTTGGACCCAAAGCCCAAGTCTGGGTCAGGATACTTTATTCTACTTTCTCATTAAACTGTGCTCCTCCTCTTTTTTGCATTAATACTAATTTGTAATTTCAGATTCATCACTGTCATTAGTTGTAACTGTCCATCTCCCTCCACTAGACTGTGAGCTCCACAAGAACTAGGACTTTTGGGTTCTGTCCACTACAGTAGCCACAGTACCTACCTCACCATTCTGTCCCCAGAAAAGCAGACACCCAATAAATATGTGTTGATTGAATAAATGGATGAATAAACATCAAAAACAAAATGCAAAATGTTTCATAGGTTTGCATAGTTATTCAGGATGAAAAAAGGGAGGGAGAAGGAGAAAGTAAGTGAAGTTGCTAGAAAAAAAAAAACCAGAAGGTTCCTCAGAACATTAAAAATAGAACTACATTTTGATGCAGCAATCTCATTCCTGGGTATAGAAATGACCCTTGAACAATGATTAGGGATTAGGGACCATGAGCAGATTAGTCTGCCCTGGGGCACAGAAAAAGAGTCATGGTTTAAAAGAACTACTAGACTTTAAAGGAGCCAGCCCCTTGGTGTCTGCCCAAAAAGAGTATGAAGTTTCCTCAAAGATTAAAAATAGAAGTACCATATGATCTAGTAATTCCACTACTGAGTATTTACCCAAAGAAAAGGAAAACACTCATTCGAAAAGATATCTGCACCCCTATGATCACTGCAGCATTATTTACAATAGCCAAGACAGGGAAGCAACCTGAGTGTCCATGAATAGACTAATGGATAAAAAAGATGTGGTGTAGAGATACAATGGACTGGTACTTGGCCATAAAAAAGAATGAGTTCTTGTCACCTGTGACAACATGGATGGACCTAGTTTATTATGCTAAATGAAATAAGTCAGAAAAAGACAAATACCATATGATTTCACACACAAAACAGAAAGAGGCTCATAAACATAGAGAACAAATTGGTGGTTGTCNTCTCCCACTCCCCCTGCTTGTGTTCCCTCTCTCTCTGGCTGTCTCTATCTCTATCAAATAAATAAAATCTTAAAAAAAAAANCTTCCAGTTATAAAATAAGTAAGTCAGAGATGAAAAGTACAGCATAGGGAACATAGTAACACCGTAATAATGTATGGTGACAGATGGTAACTACATTTATCAGGATGAGCACTACATAATGCATAGAATTTTTGAAATACTATGTTGTGCGCCTTGAAGCTAATAATAAATTTTGTACTATGTATATTTTACCACAATAAAAGTTTATTTTTTGATGACAAAAAATATGGAAAATCATAAGGGAAAATACATTTACAGTACCTTACTGTATTTATTGGGGAAAAAACATGTATAATTGGGCTGATGCAACTCAAACCCATGTAGTCTAAGGATCAATCGTATATCCAAAGG
>NW_023253637.1:0-29615 GCF_002007445.2 Ailuropoda melanoleuca | reverse complement strand
GCTGAAAAAGGTGTCCCCTACTCCTCCGCCATCTTAACCTTCCCTGTTTTTTCTTTTTTTTAATAGTAGCCATTATATTGGGTGTGAGGTGATATCTCAGTGTGGTTTTGATTTGAATTTCTCTGATGATTAATGATGTTGAGCATCTTTTTGTATGCTCATTGGTCAAGTGTTAGAATTTTTCATTGTACAACAGATACCATTGCATTGGCAAAATTCCACACTGTGTGTAATTTCCTCTAAAACCAAACCAAAACAAACTGAAATCTAACTCCAAGTTGTCAGAATTACTGGTTTACATCCCAATTCTTTATAAATCTCTGGAATTAATTGTGTCCAAGCTTTCTTTTTTTCGTTCAAGTTGACCACTCTCCTCACATTGGTAGCCTCTTTCTTCACTTTGTTAGAGGCTAAGGTTTCAACTGAGATATGAAATTATGTCACAGGCTTTCCCTTGGAGTTGAATTCCTTAATTCACAAATAGAAATATGAGTGGGCACCCAAGAGGTAAGAGGAAAGAATTCTATTTTTAGAGCACTAGAATGTGGAATCTGTTAATATATGAATTGGGACAACAAACATCCTGTCAATCTCAGTTGTTGTAATATTAAAAAAAGGAATAATCAAAGTCCTACAATAACAAATAAGAATAACAAATAGCAAATATATCACAAGTTTCTTTAAATCGCTGGTAAAATATGTGGAGTGCTTTCAAAATCTTGTAAAAATCCCACGGTGTTTTATAATTTGCAAAGAACCTTCACATGCAGATTGCTCATATGATTTTTACAATAATGTTTTCAGGTAGGCAGAATGAGAAATTATATTTACAAAGTACCTATGCATATATCAATAGTGGTAACTGATATCCCCATTTTACATTTCAAATTATGACTTTTCCTAGATCTCAGAGTTTGTAAGTGAGCCCATATCATCATATAAGTGTTTTGCTTTCTTGTCTGGTGTGCCTCACTATTTCCTCGGTCCTTCTATACATTTTTTTAGTTCTTATCATTTGTTATTCAAGTAGAAAGGTACTGCTGGGGTCACAGGGAATATAAAACTTAGTTTCATCTCACTGAAATGTATCTATATTTTTTAAAATCTGCTTTAAAATAATCAGCATTATCTGAATTATTTTTGTCTTTTTTTTATTTTCTTGTTACCAACTTTTTATTATGCAATAGGTCTGTGGTAGGCAGAATAATGGCCCCAAGGATGCCCACATCTTAATCCCTGGGATGTATGAATACGATACTCTATATGGCAGAAGGAACTTTCAGAGATAATTAAAGTTAAGGACCTTGAGATAGGAAGATTATCTTGGATTATTTGGGTGAGCCCAATGTAACCACATGGGCTCTTAAATGTATAAGGAGGCAGACGACAGTCAGAGGGAAATGTGGCCATTTGAGAATGGCCAGAAAGATACAACATCGGTGGCTTTTAAGATGGAAAAAGAGGGCCAGGAGCCAAGGAATGTTGGTGGCCTCTAGAAGCTGGAAAATGCAAGGAAATACTCAACCCTATAGTCTCCAGAAAGGAATACAGCCCAACTAACATGCTGATTTTAACCCAGTGAGATCCTTGCTGACTTCTAACTTACAGAACTCTAAGATAATAAGTTTTTGTTGGTTTGAGCCACCAAGTTTGTGGTGATTTGTTATGGTAGCAATAGAAAAGTGATAAAAGGACCATTCATGTAAATTTAATTATATACAGGAATATGTAATACATACGGGAATAATTATGTATTTCTCTTTTGCAGTCAAATCTTACTTCTAACTTCTCAGCACATCTTTTTGGTTTTTTTAGGTCTACTGTACTAATTCCCATAAATTCATTTTTTTTCCCTGTTACCTATCTCAGGAATCTGGGAAGAATTGTATGTGCTTTGAGACACATACCCTAAATGCACAACCCATAAAGTACTAAATACTTTTTGATAAAGTAAAGCTGTCTAGATGAAATATTTTACAGGTAATATGAGCTATATGAAATGCTCTCTGGAAAACACTCTAGTGAGTGGGCACCACCAGGTTAGAAGACGCCCTGTTAACCAAAACTGCTAAATGTTTACCCACCAATAATGGAAAATAGCCTCTTGGGGATTCTAGACTTGTTACCACGGATGTTGTTTGCTAACACTGATTGGTTTCCTACCTGCTTATAGAAACTCCGTGCTGTCACCCATCTGTTCTCTCATCAAAGCAGCTTTGTGGTGGCAGTTATTTTAGACATTTTTTTTATGATTTCAGATGTCTCTGCATTGAACTATACATTATACTTGAGAACATGATGATCAGAGCTTTAATGCAGGTAGAAACACACAGCTCCTACTTTTCTCCATTTAGCAGTATGAGAGAAAGTTATAATATCTGAATTATTTAAAAATTGTTAGAAACCTTGATTTCTCTTTTGTGATACTCATCACACCAAAGGTTTCTTATTTTAAAATGTTATTCTTCATTATTAATTCCTCAATTTTATAGGTGACTTTTTAATTGCTACTTCCAACTGGCTGACACAATGTCTAGTACACAGTAGTCAGTGAATGTTGTGTAAATGTTTTAATGACATGCCTCTTATCACTGTCACTTATTTTAGTTTTAAAACTTAGAAAACATTCTTTTACCCTATACTGCTAGTTAATCCTCATCCTTGAAGACTCTATCTCCATTCTTCCACACATCACTGCCAATTGTTTCTCTGGCCTGAGAGAGATTACCATTCTTCCCTTCATTCTTGGCTCAATCCCAACTCCTCCAATCTGGATATTACATCCTGCTTCCTTCAGAAACTTGACTCGTTCATTTTATTCTCTTTCTTCCAAATCTTCTATCTTTCCTCCATTGCTAGATTATCCTACTCAATATAGAAAGAAGATAATTTTTTAATTATAAAAATTTTGTCTTTCAGCTTTTTACCTTACCAATTACAAACAAGCTGAAGAATAACCTGTAATGCCTCGTTTCCTCATTTTCCATTTAATCCAACTTCCAGTCACTTACAGGAAGTCCCCTTTCCAAGGTCACTGATATAATGTCCATCTATTCCAAAGAACATGTGGCAGTTTACATGCTACTCATTACATCTGATACTGTTTGTCATGCTTCTGAATACTCTCATCTTGTTTGACCTCTCGGATCCTTCTTTATGCTCCCTTTCCTTTGCCCATACTTGCAAAGTTTGATGTCTGGAATTTCTCCTCTGCTTCTTCTGTGTAATTCATCTAAATGGCTTCATCGGTTGCCATGGTTTCAACTACTGCTAACATGTTCATTACTCCCAACTGTCTTTCCATAGCCTCAGAGATTGAGCTGCATTTTAGGGAATTGCCATCCGATATCCCAGAGGCACTTCCATCTCAATAGATACAAAACGGGATACGTTGTCCATAGGTTATGATGCTGACTCCTTCTTGTATATTTTCTAAATCAATAAATGATACCATCTCCTGTTCTGTTGTTGTAGGCAGAGCTGTGGTTGATAAATCTTTTCTTACTCCTCCATGTAAACAGCACCATCTCTCATTCACCATCCCCCCTACCTACATCATAAATATCTTTCTAATAAATCATTTTGTCTTTTCTACCTGTCATTATCCATATGGTGTCCTACCTACTCTGGGCACTGAGTAGGACAGGACGAGCTGGAGAGCACATACACGTCATTCAGAAGATAATGTGTATGGGGAAAAGCTGAAGCCAGGAACCATGTGCAGCTAGGTCTGGGGAGAGATGCAGCAGCTGCACATGGGCTAACAGAGAGAGACGGAGCAGGCGGGGTGTGAGGGCAGGGCAAAGCACACTCACTTACAGCTCCAGAAAGCCCACATGTGCTGCTTTCGTGAAGTGCACAGCATGGCTATCATATATCTCGAGGGAGTGTGGACACATAGATATTTTTCACCCTCCACCTAGCTCCTGGATATCTGATGATGTTTACAACTTTTCTTCCTGCATTCCTAATTGGTCTTAGCCTTTTGATACTCTCACTGTTCTCTGAATGACATTTCAAATACATTTCACTCAGTGCTGGTTTTACAATCAGACTTTTTAAATGCCTTCAAAGGCCCTCTAATTAGGTAGAGGTTAAGTCTTAAATCTTTGCAAGTCTTCCAAAGGTCTAAGATTGGCCCTTGGCTTCATTCCCAACATGCTTTTCTCAAATCATTTTTGGAACTACCCTGAGCAACATTAAACAACTTTCAGTGCCTCTGCTGTACTGTATTTTCTCTACGTTTTTGTAATTTCCACCTTTTCTCTCTGCAATGCTGTTATCATCCTACAAACCTTGCTGGGATCAACTCTTCTAAAAGAAAGCCATATCCCATTCTCCCCAGGTCCCACCCCAACTGGGTTAGGTTCACTCTTCTGAGTTCTCATTCCTCATTGTATAATCTATTCTCTAGTCACATTGTACATTATTTGAGGACAAAGATTATATTCTGCTACCTATTTATCATCTATTATTATTTGTATTTCTATTGCCTTGCACAGTGTGTAACGCATGAAAGGCGCTCAATATATGTTGGTAAAATGGTAATTAAATATCCTTAAAATTTTTCTATTTAGTTAGGTCTTCAGGGAATAGCAAGTTAAGTTTTTGGAAGGCAGGGATGGATCTTCATTGCATTTTTCCTTCTTATAGAACTTAACAGGACTTCATGCGTAAAAATTACTAAATAAATAAAAAATATTAAATGTAATGCTAGAATACTACAGCTATTAGAGTATAGGCTTCAGTGGCAGAAATCTGAGTTCAAATCCTTTTCTTCAATCTTTGGAAGATGAATCAGAGCCACAAATCCTCCATAGAATAATCTCTATCTCTTTCTTCCATATAGGCTTCATTTTTCTTCTTTACTTCTACTTAACTAAATGCTTTTTTCTGTTTCACTGCTTTTTTTTGCTTTTGTTTTCATCACTTGTCTCCCCTTTCTCTCTCTTCCTCTGAGTACATGTGCAGATTCATATGTGCACCATGTGTGTTTGGGAGTACGTTAAGTGTGGGTGGTTTGCCCAACCATAAGATCCTGTGAGTGTAACAGAAAAGCTATAAGCCAAAAGTAAGAGTGAATCCAAACGCAGACCAACAATGCAAACATAAATAAAATCACGCAAAGCATAAGAGCTGAACAGAGACAACACTAAGATTGTTATAATTTGACTTTTTCTTCTTTTAACCTTTGTACATTCTTATTGTCCTATTTTATTCTTTGCAGTTTCCTCTGCTCCCCCTTCTGCTTTTTCACCAAGGAGGAGGAAAAAAGGAAAATGTGAAGAGCAACTTTCTTTAAAGAGGAAATACACTAAAGCCTTTTAACCTTAGAGGGAAATTCATTACTTAAATTGGGAACTACACGGACTCCCAATACCCTGACTGTCTGCTCCTCAGCCAGTCACCTTATAGGTGAGACCACTATGATTACCCCTGTTCATTTACAGAGAGCAGCTACCATGGTCCTCATTCTGGGAAAGTCCTGTGAGGAAGCCAACCTCTACAGTAACCAAGGAAACCTCTACCAGTTGCATATACTGTAGATTTTAATCACCTGGTAGTAAATGTGACCAACTGGCCAGGAAACACCAAGTGCTTGAGAAAAACCAGTGGTATTAAAGAAAGAATCAATATTTTAAAAATGGCACAGCACATAATCACCTAGGCTATTATTTCCTACCTTGAGTTGAAACTGAATAGTTTGAGCTAAAAGCAGATTTCACATTCTAGGGAAAAACAACCACAACAGTTCAGTCAATCCCTTTTCTCTTAGGACTCCTCTGATGATTCTGATTATCAACTTAATTCCAGCCAAGCCCCCAGACAAGGTGCCAGCTTCCTGGGGCACTTAATTGCATTCATAAGAGTTTATGAGCAAGGGGAATTTTCAGCCTAATGCCCAGTAATTGACAACTAAATTTTTTCCTGGTTTCAAGCCAAATATTTATTCTTAACATGGCAAAAGTTTAGGATTTGCAGTATTTACATAGCTTCCAATTATCTCCATTGCTGCAGGACATGGACCATATATAAGTCTCATGTGGTAATCACTAACATTTATCTTTGTTATTGTCACCTGGTATCTTCATCAACGTCAAAAGAGTCTTAGAAAATGAAGCTCTGCAGTTTTACTGGCCCAAAAACAGAGGTTTTACTGAAGAAACCCTATCTCTGTATGACAGAGAATGGGCAGCAGAAACATCTCTGACAGCTGTTGCATGATGGGGTAGGATAAAGGTCATTTCCTGCAAATGGTAGGGGTTTTTAAGAATCCCACAGGCATTGGAGAAATAATTGGACTCAACGAGCAATCAATCATACTTGAAGCATGTGAAGTATATCTAAGGACCAAAGGTCAGGATTTAATGCCCAAATTCATCCAATTGTCTGGAAAAAAAAAGATTTAACTTCACAGTTTATATGGAGGAATTTAATTAAAGTTAAATATAAATTAATTAAATATAGATTTTTTCTTTCTTTGAAAATCTTTGTTGATAAGGACTAATATGATAAATTAGAACCTAAGTGATCTCCCTGAAACTTTATTATTCAAGTAATTAATAAAAGCATACTGAAGTTTTTAACTGATTTTTCTTAAAAATTACTTTTAGTTATGACAAAGGTAACACAATATATTGGTTTTAATTGACATTAATAATTTTGAATGAAATTTAAGAATATAACTATGGTTTAACATCCTAAGATGTTTAGCTGGCAATTTAATTTTAAATCACCTGGTTCTCTTCTAGATTCATATGTTATTAAATGCGGTTTTGCTTAAGCTATGATAGTGTTAGGAAAATAATGAAATTTAAAAAGTGTAATCCTGTTCAAGACCTTAAATCTTTTTATTGAGTGTGACAGACTTCTAATTGTCCCTAAATACCCAATTCCCTCTTCTTTCTTTTAATTGCAACTTTTTATTTTGAATTATGTTGCCTTCCTGAAGTTTCAAAGTAGTAATGATCATTCTGGTATATTTTAAAGCAGCTTCACCCAATGATCACATCTTCCATAACCACAGTACATGGTCAAAAGCAGGAATCTCACATTGGTACAATACTTTTTTTTTTTTAGTTTTTCTTTTCAGAGAGTGTGCACATGCATGAGTTGGGGGAGGGGCAGAGAGAGAGAGGGAGAGAGAGAGAATCTCAAGCAGGCTCCACCCCCAGAGTGGAGCCCAGTGCAGGGCTTGATCTTATGATGCTGAGATCATGACCTCTGTTAAATCAAGAGCAAGACATTTAACCAACTTAGCCACCCGGGTGCCCCAATATTGGCACAATACTCTTAACTTGAAAATAGACTTTATATAGATTTTAAATGCACTCTTATTTTGCTCTCTTTTATGTGTATAGTTTTTGAAATTTTATACCAAGTGTAAATTTGTTGAAGCATCACTACACAGTACATATTACCATTAGGGTACAGAACGGCTCCATGAGCACAAAAACACTCCCTTAAGTTACCCATTAACAGTTCTGTCCTCCTCCCCAACTCTAATCTCCGGCAGCAACTGACTACTAATCAATCACTATGATTTTGCCATTTCAAGAATGTTATAGAAACAGAATCATATCATATCCAATTTTTTCAGATTGGCTTTTTCACTCAGCATGAATTCCTTGACATCCTTCTAAATCATTTTTTGTATCATTAGTTTGTTTCTTTGTATTTGTTGTATCACACTTTATTCACCAGTTGAATTTTGGGTGCTTTCCAGCTTTTGGCTACTATAAAGTGACTGTGAACATACTTTAGTTCACTAGGATAAATACCCAGGAGGGCTAGGCTGTGCCATGGCTGTTAACTTTAAGAAACAGCTGAGCTGCTTTCCAGAATGGCTATGACATTTTACGTTTTCATCAACAATGTTTGAGAAATCCAGTTGCCCTCTATCCTTGTCAACACTTGATACTGTATTTTTTAATTTTTTTGCCGTTTTAATAGGTATGCAATGGTATCTCACTGTAGCTTTAATTTGCATTTCCCTAATGACTAATGATGGTGAACATCTTTTCTCTCGTGTGTATTTGCCATCTCTATACCCTTTTGGGAGAAATATCTGTTAAAATGATTTGCCTATTTTCTGATTTTTTTTAAATTGCTGAGATTAGAGAATTCTTTATATATTCTGGATAAAAATTGTTTCTCAGATATGTGATTTGATAATATTTGTCAATGACAAACTTGATACCCTAAATAGACCTTGATCCTCTTAATAGGGATCACACAACAGAGCAAAAGTTTTTAAGTTTGATGGTCTATATTATTTTCTTTCTTTTATGGATTGTACCTTTGGTGTCATGTCTAAGAGCTCCCTGTCTACCCTAAGCAAAGGAAAAATTCTTCCTGTGTTTTCTTCTATAAGTTTTATAGGGTTTTTTTTTAATGTCTCATTTAGATCTATGATCCATTTTGAGTTAATTTTTATATAAGATGTTAAGTTTAGGTTTGGTTCAAGAGAGTTCTGTTTGGATATTGGTGGGAGAAGGACAAATTTCAGAAGGAAGAATACTGATGAGTGAAAAATGATGTCAGTGTGTACTGAACAAAGTTTCAAGACAGTGACAAAGGAATAAGGAAATTGGACAGTAGTCAAAATCAAACACACTAGAATACAGAAAGAAGAGTCAAGAGAATGACAGAGTTCTCAAAGAAAATGAAAAATTTAAGAGTAGGTTCAAAATATCAAAAAGCTTTCTAGTTCTTAGACTTGCCCACAGTTGGACGAGGCTATCTTGGTTGAGAGTTTATAGAGATGTTCCTATATATATTATCTATAATACTTGAATAATAGCATTCTGGCTATAAAACCTTTTACTTGCTCAAAAGAGTCATCCCGATGGTGAAATCTTAAATCTGTTAAGGAAGTTTATTATAACTTGAAAACAACATAATAATTTAAGGTGTATTTCTATGCTTCTGAAATTCTTTTGTATGGCTTTTTGTTCAAGTGAGTATAACTCAAAAGCTAAAGAAGGACAACATTTTTCTGATATTCCGAAGATACTTAGTGGCATCAGAAAGGCAAAGAATAGCTTACAAAATAACAACTCTTAAAATTGGGCTAAAAGGCAATCTCAAACAATGAAATTTAACAGAGAGGCCATGAAGAAGTCACATTTAAGAGGAAGATAAAGCACCACGTAAAACTTGGAATTTGTTAAAATAACAACAAATGGAAAAATGAAGTAAATATTTCATTTGAATTTTAAGATCTATTTCCCAAGACCCATTAGCAACATGGCAAGTGTAAATTGAGAACTGGTTTATATGGGAAATATGATAAGAATTTCTACTTTCACTCTCTTTTCCCTAAGTAGATTTACAATGATGTGTGTATTTCCATGAAGAGTTGCTTAACCCAATAAGCTATCCATTGACATCCCATATCAGATAGGAACACCACTGTATCACTTACTGATTTCACCAGTATTAGCTTTTTCCTAGAAACTAAAACCAGTAGATGTTACAAAAATTCACACACATGTACATGCACACAGAGTCTATTAAAAATCAACTATTCATCTTTCTGCCTATAATTTTCAGAAGGAAGAAAAGAAAGATGTATTCAAAGACAAACTATTTTTTATCAGAAAAACATAAAGATAATTCTCAACCTGAATATTTCCAGTAAGTGTCTTGCTGAAAATTACTGAGGTGATTGTACAAAAATATCTGTTTTTAGAGCACATAGAAAGCCATTTCCACAAATTTGATTTTTTCTTTTAGTTTTATCAACATAATTGGCATACAGAACTGTATAAATTACATAATGACTTGACCCACATATATTACAAAATGATTAGCACATAAAGCTTAGTTAACATCTATCAGTTCACATAGATACACAAACAAAAGAAAAAATGTTTTTATCCTTGTGATGGGGTCTTTTAGAATCTAGTCTTTTAGTAGCTTTCAAATATACCATAGAGCAGTGTTAGCTATAGTCATCATGTTTATATGTTACATTCCTAGTATTTATTTATCTTATAGCTGGAAGTTTGTTTCTTTTCATTAACTTCCTCCAATTCCCCTCATTCTGCCCCCCCATCCCCACCTCTGATAACTGCAAATCTGATCTTTCTCTGTTTTGGTTTTGTTTTTTTGTTTTTGTTTTTTTTTTACTGTTGTTTTAGATTCCACAAGTAAATGACATCATATAGTATTTGTCTTTCTCTGACTTATTTCACTTGGCATAATGCTCTCAATATTCACCTATGTTTGCCACAAATGGCAGGATTTTCTTCTTTATGGCTGAATATTCTGTGTGTGTGTGTGTGTGTACATTTTCCAGATTTTCCTCATCCATTCACCTTTGATGGACACTTCCATTATTTCCATGTCTTGGCTGTTACAAACAATGCTGCAATGAACATGAAGCAGATATCGCTTCTACGGTGATGTCATTTCCTTCAGATGTATACCGACAACTGGGATTTCTGGATCACGTGGTAGTTCTAGTTTCGGTTTTCTGAGGACCTCCATACTGTGTTCCAGCGCCTGCACCAGTTTACATTCCCACCAACAGTGCACAGAGGTTGCCTTCTTTCCACACCTTCACCAGCCTTTGTTACTCTTGTCTTTCTGATGATGGTCATTCTAACAAGCATGAGGAGCAGATTGTTCACTGTGGTTTTGATTTGCATTTCCCTCATGAGGAGTGATGTTGAGCACCTTTGCATGTGTCTATGGCCAGCTGAATGTCTTCTTTGGAAAAAAAGTCTATGTAGGTCTTTGGCCCTTTTTTAATTGGAGGATTTTTGTTATTATTGAATTGTATGAGTTCTTTATATACTTTGGATATAATTTGTAAATATTTTCCCCCATTCTGCAGACTGCCTTTTCGTTTTGTTGATCATTTCTTTTGCTGTATGGAAACATTTATATTTATTTATTTTTAAATATCTATTTTAGAGAAAGAGAGAGCATGACCCCAAGTGTGGGAGGGGGTGGAGGGAGAGAGAGAGAGAGTCCTCAAGCAGACTCCCCACTGAGCATGGAGCAGATCCCAAGACCCTGAGATCCACTTAACCAACTGAGCCACCCAGGCACCCCAGTGCAGAAGCTTTTTAATTTGAGGTAGTCCCACTTCCTTATTTTTTATTTTGTTGCTTATGCTTTTGCTACCATATCAAAAAAATATCATTGCCAAGATCCATGTCCAGGAGCTTTTTTTCCTGTTTTCTTCTAGCAGTTTTATGGTTTCAGATCTTACATTTAAGTCTTTGATACATTTTGAGTTAGTTTGTGTGAGTGGTGTCCACAACTTGTTAATGTTCCTAATAAATTTGAACATACAACATATCATCCAAATTTATAAGACAGCTTGAAGTATAGCAGTCAAATCTCTAGCATTGATTAGTTTAAATGGGTAGCTCTCTTAAGACTTTAAAATGTGTCCTTCTCATAGATCTGAACTCCTAAATGTGTAAAACGAAGCATTAATTAATGTTAGCAAACACTTTTCAAAATACTATTTAAGTTCCAGAACAACCACAATGCTCAGAAATGGTCCCTGTCCAGGTTATTTCATGCTCTCTGTAAGACTTCTGGATTGGGTATGAGTTATGTCAAGTATGAGTTAATATTGATATTATTTCTGTCTTTTTCACAAACCAAGAGCACACTTCTAAAGTTGTCAATAGTATGAAAAAAAATAAGCAAATTTTGGAATAGGTGACTTCCCTACATTAACTCAAGTTGACTTTGTTCTTCTGAATGATGATAAATACTATCTTGGAGTAGAATAAAATGGGAATTCTGTAAACATGTTTAGTTGAAAGCATCCTAAAGATACACAATAATTCAATGGAAGATATAAAAGTAGATCAGAAACAGATTTTAGGCTCACTTCTGACTATTTAATTATCTTAATTTTTCTAGTATAATTAAGATTCTGCCTTGACTATGTAAGTGGCTTATGAAAGAGTTATAAAAGCAATATGTAGGGACATTTGAAATATTTTCTTTTTGCTCACTTTGAAAAGATTTCCAGTTTGCTTCTAAATGCATATCACATTTGAAAGGCCAAGTGATTTAAGGCAGGTATATCATTGCTTTCCTCTACGGTTTGTTCAAGCCGGTAAAAAGTTTGCAAGAATCTGAATGTTCCTTGCAACAGTAGCTTCAATTTTCATCAGCCAAGACCCACTTTGTCAGAGGGTAAAACTTGCCTGATTAGATCTGTTCAAAAAGCCATTAAACAACTTTCAATGTTCTTGCTCTCTCATATTTAGGACACTAAACTTTTACAGAGACAGGCTGTTTGAAGCCTTCCTAATCACTTCCATTATTATCCAAGAAGGATTACTAATGTTCAGCCTCCATTGGAATTCTCAAAAGTTCTCAGTGCAAACGATATGGCAATCTAAAAAGCCTTTCTCTGGCTTTATGGCCTGATTATTATTTAGAGTCTCTCCAGCAGTGAACTTGAAAATCATGCAAATGTGCTCTTTGGGAAAGTCACTGTATAGCTGAATAATTTGTTTTGTAGGAAGCCAGCTCAAATTTATCATCAACCATGAAAATTCTTTATCAATGCTTTTCTATAAAGTAGGCCTATTATTATACCAGTTCCACTTTAACTCTGAGAAAGTTGATCAGGAATGCTACTATTAAGTCATAAATGCCTATTTTAAAATATGTTGCCTCATTATTACACCATATTGTTTCATTAATTCATGTAAAATATTTCCTTTGGTTTTTAGTATCTTCTATGTCATAATCAAAACTAAAATAACTCTAAAAATGTAAAGTCTATAGCATAGATTTAAAGTCAAAATTCAGTATGCATCTGCAACTTAATATGTATAAATACATACAAATTTAACTGGACAGAAGTGCCCATGACCATGTTCACTCACTACATGCACTATTTATAATGCTGAATAGCAACTATATTTGCCAAGATATTCACAGTTCATAATATTGTGAGATAAAATGTAACTATAAACATTAATCAATGGCATGTTTATTAAACCTATATTTCTTAGATCATAAGATATACTGATGAACAAATTCACTGTGTAATCACAAGGAGCCTAGAGCCAAGTGGGAACAAAAATACCTAAGTAATTCTATTTGTGAGATAAACTATCAGTATAGGGATTTATTCAGGATACCACTGGCACACCTTACACCCATTCAGGAAAGTTGTTAACAAGCGATATTCAAATAGGACCTAATTAGGCATGAGGTCCTACAATAGAGAGAGTGTGCCAGTCAGGAGAAGACATGTCTACATGGACAGGAGGAATATGTTAGGTTTAAAGTCATATTAAATCAGACTTAAAAGGGAGTTTGGCCTTCATCTTGATGCTGAGTTAGATCATGGAAGGAGAGTGATATAATCACATTTCAGTTTGGAAAGATCATCCTGGCTTAAGTATAAAGAATGTTTTAGAGGGAATAATGGAATTAGACCAGTTCAGATAAGAAATAATACTGTCTTACCCTGTGGTAGTGATGGAAAAGAAAGAAAAAAAAACACAAAATAAACTTACTTCTCAACTTATTCTGTTATGACTATTGTTTTGTAATAGACTTTACAGATGTTACTTTTAAAATATTCTGTTAGTCTGAGGAGCCATTTATTTATAGATCTCCTTGTATTATTTGTAGCAATATTGTATTTAATTTTTTTAAGGTTTTTTATTTTTATTTATTTGACAGAGAGAGAGACAGCCAGCAAGAGAGGGAACACAAGCAGGGGGAGTGGGAGAGGAAGAAGCGGGCTCCCAGTGGAGGAGCCTGATGTGGGGCTTGATCCCAGGACCCCGGGATCATGCCTTGAGCTGAAGGCAGGCACTCAACAACTGAGCCACCCAGGTGCCCCTGTATCTATCTCTTAAGCACAGATTCTCTACACATCATCTCAAGTTCCCAGATTGTTTTATCTATTAAAAGATTTATCTTTAATCATCCAAATGTGACTAAACACTACCTGAAAAGTCCCATAGTATTCCATACCTGTGAACACATTTACATTTTTATGCTGAAAGACACATGAAAACAAAGGCTTAGATATTTGATCTTACTGATTTGAAGAAATGATAACATGAAAAGAGAGGTAAACAGAAGCTAAGAAAATGTAAAGTGTGTGTTGTGGAAACAGACATGTTATCTGAAAAGTGGATTATCTGAGGGAAATATAGATCTAAAAGGCTGCATGAAAAATGCAAAAAGAGAGAGACGTGATTACATACAAATCTAAACTATTTTAACTGGTGCCTACTCATAAAAACACCATCATTTAAATCATATTATGGATTTATGATCTTCCAAAACTGAAATGTGATACCGCTCTCCTTCAGTGGTATGTCTCAACATCACGACGACGGCCGTATATGTAGATACACACACATACACATTTATATACATACACAGATGTATGTAAACTTGTTATCTCATTGCTCTAACACTGTATGTATATGATGAGACTGTTATTCTAGAAAGCGTAGGAACACAGACATTTTAGTCAATCAGAAAAGAGAAAATGAGGTTCAGATACCAATTTCCGGGTTTCAGGCAAGACACATAACCTCTTTGGGCATCAATGTCCTTATCTGTAAAATGACAAAACATACCCTACTATGTATCTCTTGTGTAAATGTATAAAAAGGAGATTGTAGTTTTGAAAGTGGTTTTGGAAAACATGTGCAAGGGGTTCAATAATGATTCACTGTATGGAGTGACATTTCTGAAGGAGTCAGAAAGGTAGGGGTAACAAAATTCATTCAAACTTAATAGGAAAAGTAGTATTTACTAACTGGCAAGGATTTTAAGATTACAGAAAGAACCAATTTTACATGAATACTATATCTATTCCTCTGAAACTGCTACAAAATATAGGAATCCATAATGTTAGATATTTTCAAGTTTTGTAGTCAAAATAACTTCCTTAATATTTCTTACACATTTCTCACACACATATGCTTCACACATGCTATTTTTCAAACAAGGTCAATGTTTTCATACAATTCATTTACATTGTTATTAGAACTATTTTCTAGGTCTGTTGAAAAAATTTGGCCTCACACATTGATAACACATTTTTGTAATTACACTGTAATTTTCACTAGTAATTCTAGCTTTTTTGAATATACAAATCATTTCAACTTATTATATCATTGCTTTAACACTTCATACACATCTTGAGACATTTAGGCCACAAAAGATTATATTTAATATTAAAAGGATCAAATGTAAATAATTCTCAATTACTTATCCAAAGTGAAGTCTTGAATGATGTGTATAGTCTAAATGTGCAAATAATCAGAAGATACATATTTTTTACCCTCCTGCTACTGAATGTTTCCCTGAGTTGCTGTCAGAGACAATGTTTACAGTGTTGTGCTTTAATTCCTACTCTCTTTTCAAGACGCCAATTGAAAGCAGAATGCTAAAAACTCAGTGAGAACTAAGAGTGATAAATGAAGTGCCAGCATAATTTGGAAATTGGAAAATGTGCCCTTGAAAACATATCAGTTCGCTCAGTTTGTAACGTGTAACAGCAGTATTGGTTTTCTCTCTTCACTGCTAGGTCAAGACACTGATGGAAGTAGGAGCCAGCCGAGCCAGAAACAGATCTTCAGCTGGGGTCCAGTAAAGAATGTGGGAAGGCTTCCCCAAGTCTGGCAAATATCTTGCTCCATTGGCTAACACCCCTTGCTCTGTCACTCTGCCTGAGATTTCACCCAAAATGACATTCGCTTATGTGGTTAAGCTCAAATATTTCCAGGAAGCTTAACCAAGGTATGGTAGCCATTCCAACTTCCAGAAAGTCTCCCTCTTTGCTGTGATTGATCAAAAAAAAAAAAAAAGGTAATTTTTGGTGGAAAGCAGAAATGAATTTGGAGCACTGGGATATTTTTCAGAGAAGAGAGGCCTGGTAAATTTTAGTAGCCAACAGGAAACATGAAACATAGAAGTCAGGGGAGAATGAAAAAGGTGATACCAGGGCATAAATAAACACAGAAATGGGTAGAGGAATAAAATAAATAAATAAATAATAACAACAACAATAAGAACATCTATAATAACAACTCTCATGTCTTAAACTTTGCCCAGAGCAGTCCCAAAATATTCTATGTGGAGAAAGTGTAGGAACGTGTCCAATGTGTAACTAAGATCAGTGCTCCCCTTGTGCGGTGCCATGATCTTGCCTGGCTCGTGGCCTAAACAACTGGGTGAATCCTGAAATCTGCTCCACTCAGGAGAAAAGCTGGAGTGGCACATCGAGTGTGCACATCTTCACAGCCTGGAACCTCAGGGTGGTTCCAGAACACTTTTCTCCTTTGCTTCCACAATGGTCCAGTTATGTAGTTTTATCAATATTGATAACAGAATGTACTCAGGGAATCAGATGAGAATAGACTCTCCACCAGGAAGGTAAGTCATTGTAACACAAAAACAGATATGGCTGTCAGAGTGGAACACGTGTCTTTTCCCATATGGGTATTTTGTCTCTCACAACACAACCTTCCAGACTATCAAGGATATAACAATTTTTGAAAGGGTCACGTTAGGAAAAGAAAATTATACACAGATGCAGCGTTTTCCAATCTCTGTGCCATAGATAAGGTAGCTCGGAGAGTAACCAGGAAGGTGCTCGATTAGCCTGAGCCACTGGGTCACTGTCACACACGCTATAAGAAGCATGTCCTTTTACAGTAGACTGTCTTACAAAAATGTCCATTTTCCGGGAGTGGCATAGTACCAACAAAAGATGTTTTTGTTCTCCATTCCCACACTGTTTAAGAAAAGGCGAGAAAACACTGGTTACTTAAATTATAGCACATCCATAGCACACCATGGAATACAAACAAGGATGAAAACATCCTTGAGGGGCTTAACTAAAATATATGTGCAAACAGTGCTGCCATGCCTGTACAATAAGCACATAAAAACACCAAAACTAGTTTATTAAATTAAAACACACAGAACTGTACAGAGTACAGAACTTTTGCCAAAGTTCAACGGTAACACACCTGAAAAGTTAACACCTTCCAGAGAGTCCTTCAGTAAATCCTGAAAATTCCTATCCTCAAGTCCCCTGCCTTTGAGAGTGCTTACTTCTAACTTCTGCCTTAGAATCTCCAGCCACCATTAGCAAATCTGCTCCTTACTAGCGAGGCCAGACCTTCCCTGACACAAAACCCTCTTATCTTTAGGATGTAACACTAGGTCTGCATTATCAGTCTACAAAGACCCTCTTTTTTTTTTTTTTTGGAAGATTTTATTTATTTATTTGAGAGAGAGAGAGACAGTCAGTGAGAGAGGGAACACAAGCAGGGGGAATGGGAGAGAAAGAAGCAGGCTCCCAGTGGAGGAGCCCGATGTGGGGCTCGAACCCAGAACGCCGGGATCATGCCCCGAGCCGAAGGCAGACGCTTAACCACTGCGCTACCCAGGCGCCCCAGAAAGACCCTCTGGTGGCAGTTGTGGTACAGGCTTCTAGTGGGTCATTTTGTGGTTATCTCTGGTCCTTCACGTACCTCCAAATAATATTAGCCGTGAGGCAATAGGTTTGACACTGCTAATTTCACAGAAGCATCTAAGGCATGAAAGGTGCTGAAAACTTGCTTCTCTTTGAGTATAAGGTTAAGTTACAGACCTTTATCTTTTATTTATTGGTAACGGTTGAATCAGATGTACATGCATATATATTCACACACACACACACACACCTCTATGTCCCAAAGATTAACGCTGAGCCTTATCTTATCCTGAAGTCTCCAAACTGCTTACTGAAGTCAGGCAGATGAGATGAGAAGGGGAGGGGAGGGGAAAGAGAGGACAGAAGAGAGTGGAAAGGGAGAGAAGAGAAAGAGGAGAGGAGAGGAGAGAAAGAACACCACAAATCTCAGTGGAACAGGCCATGCATAAGAAGCAAGCTGTGTGGTGAGAATGAAGAAGTGAGCACTAAAATTCCATCAAGAAACAACTCTTCAGCTCCACTGCCTGCCGCCACGTGGGAACGAGGACCAGGTTTCCAGAGCTTCCAGTTCTTACACAGAAGCCAGGAATCCTCATGTACAATTTCTTATATGTTGACTCAAAATAGTTAAGTCTTGTGCAGACCAAACAAAAAATTTCCGTGGGAAGGATTTAGTCAATGAGCAGTGAGTGTGACCCTCGGTCTAAACAAATAAGAAGGTAGGGAAACATCTGCCTAACTGCTTGATCACTGGCCGTCATCTCTCAACACCCGAGTTAGTACTTCTGGATTCTAGAGCATTGTTTCTTCCCCTTCCTCAACCAGACACTTTCAAATCATGCTGCCTCCCTACACACACCCCCCAACACACAAAGTGAGACTAAGAAAGGAGTCTACTGCTGAGCCAGGAACATATCTCTAAAAGTTACCCTATCCCAGTTACAAAGAACCCTGGAGGAAACTTCCTCCACCTGACCTGCTCAGATTTTTTATCTTATCCAAGACCCATTTCCCTGCCAGGCTCACTGGGGAAGTAGAAGGAGGATTCCTCTATTAAGTGTGTACTAAAACTATTGTCTCCTCCCTCGATCTACCCTTTCAGTATGAGTTCAAGCTCTCATCACTTCTCATCCAGCCTACCTGTCAATTTACATGAAGTTCATTGCCACCCTCTAATCCAAACTTCCCACTGTTGACAATATCCTTGCTTATGCCTTAGACACCATCACAGACACACATAAAGTCACTCTCTGCATTGCCTTGGACTTTCTTATGGCTACCAACTGTGACCACAGGCTCTCATGTACGTTCTGTCCCCCTATTATACTCATCCCCAGACTTAAATCCCCCTTAACACTGATCCTTGAAATTGGTGTTTCAATCAAAATCCACTCAACCACAGTCAGGATTATTTAAATTGAAAATAATGTAATAATGACAATTTAGTGAAACATGTTAGAATCAGAGACTTGATGAAAGACAGAAGGTAAGATTTTTAAAATGAGAGATTACTCAACATTCTTCAAGCCACATTTCTTTCTTTTATTTTTTATTCTCATTCATGTAGGATTGATGTTATACCTAAGAAGATAGTTGTAAAGATTACAACTTAGAAGGAGGAATATATGTATGTATTCTTTTATGAGTTATCTTCTGAAACCTTTGACTATCACCAATATTGAGGATAAAGAAATGTTTTGACAGGCTCTTGGATTTCTCATGTTGTATTTCTATCAAGAATTATGCTTAACTTGTCTGCTCATGCTACAAGTTAACTGCCTTTTCAACATTCTTTACAATCTTCTGCATGACAAAAGATACCATAAAGGAAATTAAAGACAAGCAAATTAATAAGGAAATGACAAAACAGTGAATAAGGTTAAATGGATAAAGATACAAATAGCAAATTCACAGAAAAACCTATACAATGGGACACAAAATTATGAAAAAATCCTTATGAAAACATGTGCAGTCCCATCAGGATTGTACCGTAAAACAGCAATGGGATTTTTAAAAAAAATCAACCAAATATTATTTATTGTTGGATCATTTTAAGTGTAAGTGAGAGTATAAAGGAATGGGCATTCCTAAACTGGGGATGAAAATGAAAATTGGTACAACCTGTTTGGAAGGAAAATTAATTAGGGAAATTAAATATGCACATAGTCTGCGATGCGAGATTCCATTTGCCAGCATGTACACCAGAGAAAAGTGTGTTACATCTTCAAATAGGCAGACACTGAGTGCTCTGCATGGCTGTCTGTAGGAGGATAGTGCACTTAGAAAAAAATGGGGCAGAAACGGATATGGAGTGATAATTTCAAAAATCCAGATGCAAACTATGGGTGATTGGCTGCCATTTATGTCACCAATATTTAGTGGAAGAACAAAGACTTAGGGTCACCTTAGAAATCATGAAATGTTATGTAAATATCAATCTTAAAGCTTTGGGAATATTTATCGATCTTTATACTTTACAGGTAATGGGCACTGGATGCTAGATCATCTGATGATGTTAGTTCATCAGATTCTCAAACAGTTCATGACTCAGAAGATGAACAACGCGTTTAGAGTTAATAAAAAAGGATTACTGAATCTATTATATATATTTTGATTTTAGGATTTAAAAAGCTTTTTGTACTTCTCACAGTCAACACCGAGGTCTATGATACAAAGTACACTGATAATAATATTTACAATACAGGATTGTTATAGGAGTTTCTTGAGGTAATGTATATAAGTACCCTACGGATATGCGAACCGCAAGGCTGGTCTGTGGGAGGGACTCATTATGTTGGTCAGCCATGCTAGTATTCGACTGACTCAGCATCTATCTCTAAAATAATGGTACTTATGAATTCAAGACATACCTTTCATGAATAGCAAGAACTTGCTCTATGACAAAAATAAACATAACACTTTTTTTCTGTTGAACACCAAGCCAACTCTTTCCTTTCAAACCATGTTTACAAGGGAAATATTCATAAAGCTGAGATGGCTGGTGGTTCTAAGGAGCACCTAGAAAATGGGTTATCAGAGATTGGTTAGACACTGACTGGAGACACCAGGTAAGACAACAGTAACAAAGTAAGACACAATGGTCTTGGTAAGCAAGCTTTCTGTGATTCAGAAACTGATAATCAAAAGGGCAGTGATCAACATGAGAGACTATGGACTATGAGAAACAAACTGAGGGCCTCAGAGGGGAGGGGGGTGGGGGAACGGGATTGACTGGTGATGGGTAGTAAGGAGGGCACGTATTGCATGGTGCACTGGGTGTTATATGCAACTAATGAAGCATCGAACCTTACATCGGAATCCGGGGATGTACTGTATGGTGACTAACATAATAAAAAATCATTTAAAAAATTAAAAAGTGCAGTGATCAGCTACTATTACAGCAACAAGTGATTTCCTCCAGTTCGGGCTCTATTTCTGATATAGCATCATATGTTATCAATGAAAAAACTAATAACTAAATATCCCTTCTCTTAATTTCCAGTTCCCTTCAAGAGAAACAATAATTTTATCTCCCCATTGCTAAAATGAAGTCACATTAAATACATCTGCTCTAAATTTTCTGATGTGGTACTGTAAAAGTAGTTAGGTTTCCACTGTAAGACTGAATGAAATCAGTGGCCATAATTAGGACCCAACTTACGTCATAACGGTACCTGAAGTGGGGGGGGTAGTATTTATCTCAGTGTTCCTGCTTTTCCATTCTTGGAAGCTGGTTTGGATGGATCCCAATGCCCTATAAGTCCTCCTGCATTTGACTATTATCGGTCTCCTCCCCAGGAATCATTCTGCCCAAACCAAAACTCCACTCAATACATAAATGCTACCAATCATGGAAAGGGAAAATTGAAAACTTGTAAGTATTCCCCAATATTAATGTGCCTGAACAATCATATATAATTGGTTCTCAGGTCTGTTATTTGTTCTGTCTACCCAAAGAAAGTTCTATTGTAATTATTTCAATTATGAACTTGCTTCTCAAAAAGTTTTATTATTGTGAGAAATTGCTTGAAAATAGCAGAAGTTGTAGTGGGGTAGTGAAGGCTTGATAATACATTCTAATTCTAACTTTTTTTTAATAGTGTAATTTATGTTAAAAGTTGTCCTAATACATTGCAAGATCACTTAGATATCATTTTATTTTAAATACTGTATGTAGCTTTCTCACAGCTCTAGTGCCATTTCCACTAAAATGAGATTTTCATGAAAGACATTAAAAATCATGTTGCATTTAACTGGTGATATTGTTTCAATCTTTCATCAGGCTAGGTCATTTTCGTTCAGAAATTTGACATTCATCTAGAACATTCTGTATCTAAGAAAAATGAAATGCCTACAGTTGCTTCAATTTCCAGACTTAACTACTTTTACATAAGAGTCGAGTTCCTCTTCGGCCCACTAAGGTAATCACACATCTTCCTTTATTCTTTAAGGCCAAGCTGTCCTGAAACAGCTCCCCTGGAAATCTGACATAGTTACAGAAAAGAGCCATAAAATGTCTTATTAAGGGATTTAATCTCACAATCATTAATATGTAGATATGTATTTTGCTTGGGTCTAGAAATTAACCTACTATGCTTTATTTATTTTTTTATTTTTTAATTTTATACATTGATACCCCTTGTACATTAATACCCCTAATCTGGGATTCAGGGGAGCTAATAAACAAACATTTCCTCCTGTTCCTTTTCTTCCTCCTCCTCACTCATTAGTTTTCTTCTCTAAGAATACACATTAAGAAGTTAAATGCTAAACACTGAAATTCAACAGGAGACTTTTGCATGTTCGCAAAGACCTCTGATGTTTCTAGTTAAAAACATACCTTATCTCCTTACTCTCACCTAATTTCTTCTTTTTTTAATTTTTTATTGTATGTTAGTCACCATACAATACATCATTAGTTTTTGATGTAGTGTTCCATGATTCATTGTTTGCGTATAACGCCCAGTGCTCCACGCAATACGTGGCCTCCTTAATACTATGCTTTTTTTAATACAAAAGGAGGCAGTCTGGAGAGATTTGAAGGAAACATGAAGGCACAATTAAATTATTAACAGTTCTTGATAGATACAGGAAGAGAAGCAGGTACAGTTAAACTTTCATCTAATACAGGCTGGGATGGGGATATCTGTGCCTAGAGGCAAAAGTAAGGAAATAGGAAAATGTACCGATTTTGCTGATGATGTATCCTAAATACATGCTTTATTCTGGTTTCCTTCTGAAAAAAATTTACTTTTCCTATAATTTACACTTGTATTCCTTGTTTGATTACAAAACAATTTTACATGTGTTATGTCTTTGGACTTTTACAGTATTGTATGTTAGAGCAAGTTTTGGCTATTTAACAATGAGGAAATGAAACTAAGTGACCTCCCATACGTATGTATGTAATAAGTTGAAGAGCAGGGTCATATACCCTATGTCTTGTGTTTCACTAAGTTTTTTAGGCATCATGTTATTGTCTTAGGGAAAAAAAACCGTGCTTTATGAGCCTATAAAGAACATTTTGACACCCTTTGATTTATAAGATTTGTTAGTATGGGCATGCATCAGATTTTCTTTAGGGCACAACAAAATAAATTTAGAAGTGTAAGAATAATTCAAATTCTTAAAGGCAACATTGAGTAAATATTTTTAAAAATCAAAATACTATCAAAGTTAACACACACACGCACCCACACACATACGCACACAGCACAAATTTCAAGATACACAGAACGAGAATTTAAAGTCTATCTCCCTTCTGTCTCTTGCTGCCAGAAGTATCCCAGCCAAACAATTATATCTCCCAAGCGAAGATACTGAAGCATGATTTCTTTTTGCTTCCCTGCCCTTTCTTTTTAATACAATGATTCTGTCCTACAAATTAGTTTCAACTTTTATCAATGAGCTCCACGGACTAGTGTGCTTGCACACACACACACACCTGGGGACACACACACTCTTCGTTCCGTATCAGCACAGGATTTTCCTTATTTTCATGGTTATAGAAATGTGTTATAATTGATTTGACCAGTGGGACATTTAAGTTATTTCCAAATAAATCTTGCACAGATGTCATTTAGATAGCATGTATGTCACTGGATAAACTCCTAGAAGGGGAATTATTAGGCAAAATGAATTATACATTTCAATTTTGAGAAATATTGCCAAACTGCCTCTGTTGTATTGTATTAACCTATATTTCCACCAGCAATGCATGAGAATGCATGCTTTCCTGACACCCCATTGACACATTGTGTATTTTTTTTTTTAACTATAGGAATATGATAGGTATGTTACATAGCTGAGTTTCAATTTGTACAAGTGAGGATGAGATTTTTCCCCACATGCATGTCATCTTCACAATCCTTCATTGGACACTGGTCTTTTCCCAACTGATTCACATGGATGCTGGACATGTTAAGAATATGAATTCCTTAACTGTTAAAGGAATTATAATTTTTTCCAGTTTTATCTTTTGTTTGTAGAATTCTATATGCAGTTTTACTTTTACGTAATTAAACACAGCTATTTATATATTTTTGAGCTTTTTGTCATTTTAAAAAAGCTTTCTCCAATCCAACCCCATAGCATTTGAGTTGAGCTTTGCCTTGATAAGTTAACTAGTGGTATGTTTTATATAAAATGTATCATGCAGATGAATGCATTATCCTATTGGAAAAAAGTATCTCCTAATTTTGGAGTTTGAGATAGTCAACATCTTGCTTTTTGCATGGTTAATATTCAAATGCACAGGCATTGGAAAACAGGCCTAATTGTTTCTAAAGCTATTTCTGGTTCCAAATGATAAAACCACATCTTTGACACAAACGAGGATACTTTGTTCTCATTTCCAGTAGAAACCGACAGCCTCCAAGTCATCTAGTAGTTATTCTAAAGGATCCAACTATAATTAAGATGGAGGAGATGTAGTTTACATCCCTTTGACCAGAATTAGAAGTGCATTTGTCAAAATATTTTTCTTATGTTTACTCTAGCTGAAGCTAGAAGCTACTTCTCATGAAGTAGATGGCACAAAAGCATTTGTGGTTTTGTATCTTTACTGAGATTTTACACTTTTCTGGTGAATTATTTCTATCTGTGGACTCAAAGCCTCGTAATTAATCATATATGTTGAAAACGCCTTACGTATGTTCTTCATGACATGAAACTGTATATATATGAGTGACTTAAATGGGAGTATCTACATAAACCTATATGCTCTTTTTATATTGATATATACATTTAGTCCAAAAGTATTACAAGAAATATCCAACAGTAATATTTTGAACAGATATTCTATAGATTCATGGCTTTGTTCTTTTGTGAGAAAAGATTTTCCCGTTTTAAAAGAAAACTATATTCACATTTCTTGCCAAGGAAACTCTATCTGTGTAGTTAAATCAGAGAAAGAACATTTTGTAAGGTTTAGAGAACTCTTTCAGGAGAGACTACAACATAGTCTTGCAGTTAGTATACGTGAGTTAGTATAAGTGAAGTAATTATTTAAAGTCCAAGGACTTAATGTGAATCTCCAGAGCAAGTCAAAACATACCAAGAATTCTCAACATAAAAGAGAGTTGGGTTTGTACATGAATAAGATAATCAGATTTTAAAATTCCAATATAGCTATCTCAACAGTCCGCCCGTACCAATTGTAAACTGTATTCACTTACTTAAAATGTGTAATTCTACCCAAAAGTTCATTTGTCCCTATAATTTACTTAAATGATGTACTTTTAACCAAGATTTCAATTTCATTGATGTCCCTATAATAATGTGGAAAGTAAAATGGAAAATTCGAACATTTATCCCACATGGAGCAATATGGAAGACCCTAAATAAGAGACTTCAAATAAATACCTTTTTATATAATGAATTGCTTTGAATGAAACAAATTTCCAGTGTTAGTGACATATAAATGGAGATGCAGGAAAATCTTGTCTTTTACTTCTATTTTTATTATTATATAGAGATAAGATTTTAAACAACAGAAGGAATAAAATCAAATATTTCAGAAAAATAGAAAGTTTTGAGGAGTAATTGTATATGGCATTGTTCATCCAGGAGTATGATTTGGTAGGTCTTTCAACCCAGGTGGGAAAAGCAGGAGAGCAGCCCTGTGGGTGGGAGTGTGGGGTAGAGTGGGTGGGTGATTGGCACCTACAACTCCCAGACATATCCTGTGCAGGATTTAATACTGTAAGTGTGATGGAACTTCACTTTAACATTCCATAGCAGAGTGTAGCTTTGACATAAAGTGACTCTACCTTCGATCCACAGCAAGACGGTTAATTACAAGTACAGAAGAACCCTATTAGGCAGTACTTCCTTAGACAATGACTACGGAGTAGTTTACCTGCCTCTTGGCCACAACTTTTGTAAGCGAAAGGCCGCCTAACTCCCTAAAGTTGGCTAGTATCCACTGCTTGCTTCTAAGCCAGTGCATTTCTTCTGCTCAATTTCCCAATTAAATCTGATCTTTCTTTGGGATCAAGTAAGTGAGCTGTAAGTAATAAATAAAAATACTAGCTAGAGAACAGGTGGATAGGTAGTGAAGGTAACAGGCAATAGAAAGAAAATACAGACATATTAAGAGTCTCTAAAAAGTTAATACACATTGAATGTGAATGTAACTAATTTTTTAAAAACTGTGACTCTAAAATAAAAGATGCTTTTCTGTGTGACTTTGGGATAATTATCTTTTATTAAAAAAAAAAATCAAAATCTGTCCATGCATTCCCAAGAACATGTACTTTGGTAATTAAATGTAGCAGTAGGGCTATCAGAATGGGAAGTATTTTAGCAATTATTAGCTCATAAAATAACCTTGATTTCTTTTTGAGTCAAGTTCATATGTTTTCTTTAAGTGGGATATGCATGGAGCACTTTACTGTGGTTTACAAAAACTATTTCGTATGGCAATCTGATCGCCATCAAAGCATTAAATCCTAGTCAATCACTAAAACCACTAGATCTCAACCACGACATCACCTTTTAGGTTTACAGTTCTTCCTCCTATGTTGGAGGTTCTCAGAATAACAAAGGTTTTCAACTAGATCCAGGAGAACTAGGGAGGTCCTCATGTCAGACAGGTAGATAGCAGAATTTCAAAAATCACATTTGGACAGTCAGGTGCTTTTCTCAGTTTGCTACATAAATTTGCCACAGCCTAACAAGTCTACCATTTTATGTTGCAACCATGTAAGTTATATACTATTTTCCAAACTGGACGTTTAAGAGTAAAAGGGACACTGATAATAAGGATACCAGGAAAACAAACATAATCTGGGCCTATTTCAGGCTAACTGGAACTTAATGGCCACCTTACCAGGGAAGTGTTAGGGTCCTTTGTCTGCTTTTATTTCAAGAATGCAAATATTGACTTTGATGCTTATATTGATTAAAGCAGGAGGAACATTACATCTCAATTTCTTTTGATGAAATGTGGATACAACATTTAGGATGATGGCTCACCCTTTCCCAACCTATGATCTACCAATCTCCTTGCCACTTTTTAAAGCTGGTTCGTACAGAGAAAACCCAAAACACCGCTTGTTTTAATATTGCAAATAAAAGACTTGAAACAGGGTAACAGGATCTCTGTAAAGCCAGGCCTTAAAAGGCATAAAATTGCAAGTGATTTTAATGTTGATCTTTATCCCCAAGATGATTTTGATGATAAGGTTTGTTATCATTCCTTGGATGAGTGCTGTATGCCAGGTGTTTTCCTATGTGCTTTTCATATATTAACTTTCCTCGCCTATCCAACATCACTCTGAATCTGTCCAGATTTGCTCTATTCTAAGAACAAGAAAAATCAGTCATAGATAAGTTTGATTGATTTGTTTAAAGAAGCCCAGCTAGTCACCCAATGGAAGCTTCTGTGTTCAAACTGGGATACAATTCCAATCCCCACGCTCTTCTTGAATAAGCTACAATACCTTTATGTCATCTTTCCTAGGAGTTTTAGGATTCCTCCTGACATAGCAGTGTGGTCAGCCTTGTTCCCACTGCTGACTTTTACATTAAGGAATTAGTGGAGACATTTGAGGCCATCAGGAAACAGAATAGGATGTACATTTGCCAATGTGTGAAGAAGGAAAATGTCCACATTACTAGCAAAATAATAAAAGCCACGTGTACCTAATCCACAGCAAATAATATTGACCGGAGACAATAAACCGTGGGAACTGACCTGGGATTGGAAGGTAAGAAATTCTTAGTAACTGCTTTGTCAATGCCAAATTCCCCAAATTCCCCATGAACTCCTCTTTGCAGCCCAGGCCTAAGGGGCTCCTCTACCCTGCCATCTACCAGGCAGTCACATGAGGAGAGATGGGAGGTCTACCCAGTACACGTTCCACAGCAGGCACCAGAACACCTACCTGCTGGTAAATATTTGTTAATTGCAAGAAGGACCTAGATTTGACTAAATCAGGGCATTAGTCAGATGGATAGGAGTATTTTCCATCTGCAAAGCCTCTTCTTTCATTAAATTAGTATTAATATATGACTATTATCATTTCCATCTCTCAAATCAGAAAACCAGGTACAGCAACATTACTAATTAGATCACACCCTTTCTAAGTGATATAATCAATTAAAAGACCTGGGAATTTTAATTTGAATAAGATTGTAGGTTTAAGTACTATGCCCCACTCTGCTTTTACTAAATTCTACAAATAAAAATTTAATTTGCAATACTGAAGAAAAATCATTAAAGTACAGATATGTTCGATTTTTAACATGAAGTGCTTCTATTATTTCAATCCACATCATTATAAAGCTATATTTAAAAAAAATTATCTTCAAAATGTTAACAAGGTTGCCCAAGGTCTACTCCTTAAATGATCTGAGCTAATCATCCTGCTTGGCCACTCCCTGACATCTCGATTTCAAGAAATAAAAGTTCTAGATGAAAACACATATTGAAAACATGCGCTGAAGTGGTGATCTGAAATCAGGCATATTTCACTTCATCAGCTACACGAAGTATCAGGGATTATGGGATGTTTCTACGTACACCTTGTCCTGATAGAAATAAAGCTGTATTTTTACCTATATTGGATTTTACGAGAGTATCACTATTTATCTTCCTCTCTACTCTCAGCTTCATTCTAGCAACTAATACTAATTACAGGAAGGTTGAATCGCCATCACGTGTGATTAACTTCAATGGCGTCCCTTTCTCCTCCACTTCAGACATCCTCTCCTTTCATGGAGTTCTTCTCAAGGCCACTTAGGACATGGGTGACACCTACAGAGAATACTAAAACCGAACTCATTATGAAAAGTAGTAGGGAGAGCCACTGTAGACAGGAGGAGGCATCTGGGGAAACCCAACAATAACAACAAAGGTAGAGCTGGAGCAAATGAAGATTGCAGCTGTGTCCCTACATCCCTTAGGGCTATGGGAAAGATGAAGTAGGAAATGCTTTAAAAAAAAAATTACACTGAATTTTAAAAAATTGTTTAACACTGTTTAATCCTGTTTAAAGCATACAAGAGAGTATCATTAAAAACTTCTTGAGAAACAGCTGTGTTTTGATGCTTTGCTACTTAGAAATGTAACAGTGGAAGATGTAGGGTTGGAAGGGTTTAGATTTCATGTGAGCATTCAGGGTAAAGAGAGCGGAGCACTGGGATAAAGCACAAAGAGAAGCTGGAGAGAGAGACAGCAAGAAGATGGTGGACTTGGCATGACATGCCAACCTTAGTGGGCTCAGCTACCACCCTGAAGGACAGCTTCTGAGTCAGATGACAGGAGAAGAATGAGACACACCTCAGGCCCTACAAATTCAGTGAGGACTTGGTCTCCAGTTCTGAGATTCAGAGGTAAAACTGGTAGTGCTGTGCTCTCTGTGGGTGGGTTCTGGCACTTGGCTAACAGCAGAAGAACTACTGCATAGGGGGGAGAGACAAGACTTGTCCCGGGGCTGTATATAGCCAAGGTGTATTGAAAGTAAATCTGTCTTCATAAACCAGGAAGAAAAAAGCAAGTTAAAACTAGACATATCTTTTTATTTTCACATCTTGCTTTCTTTTATTTTTTTAAAAGACTATTTGAGAGACAGAGAGAGAGAGTGAGCAGGAGAGACAACGGGAGAGGGGGAGAAGCAGACTCCCCACCGAGCATGCAGCCTGATGTGGGGGGCTCGATCCCAGG
>NW_023253636.1:0-2105 GCF_002007445.2 Ailuropoda melanoleuca | reverse complement strand
ACAAAGAAAAATCATTACCCCAGTATAAATCCCCATTGCCATGGTAAACCCATGAGGAAGTGGGCAAGAAGAGCAGACGTGCACGCCTCCACCAGACAAGGACCCATGGATAATCTTACANTTAGACATATACTATATACAGTATATTTTTTAAGTTATAATATTTAGATGATGCTGGAATATCTATGTTGTAATTTCTGATATCCTTAAGAAAATCTGTTATGCATTCTCTTGCATGGAATCAGAGAAAGACCTCAACATCCCTACATTATTTTCATATGACAAAGAAAAATCATTACCCCAGTATAAATCCCCATTGCCATGGTAAACCCATTAGGAAGTGGGCAAGAAGGGCAGACGTGCACGCCTCCACCAGACAAGGACCCATGGATAATCTTACGCAAACACCCTTCAACTTCTTCAGGGCCTGAAATATACAAATAGAGATACTAAAATAATCCTATAAAGACAGGAAGAGATTATGACATTAAATACTTTTTCTTCAATATTCAGACCATCTGGATTATCATGAATTTTCTAGGTAATGAGTTTTATTTAACAAAGATTTCAGTGCTCCAAGTGTCTTGGAGATAGTNTTATTTAACAAACATTTCAGTGCTCCAAATGTCTTGGAGATAGCTTATTTAGTCCTCATAGCAACCTTATGATATAGGTGATATTATTATCCCCATTATTTTTAGATGTCCTCATCTAAAAAGGCACAAGCTAAAGTTGTTTGCCCAAGATCATGAAATTGGTAAGTTATGCAGCTAGGTTTGAACTCAGGCAGGGTGATCTAAACTAGCTGATTGAACACTCTCAACATTAGCTTTCTAGAAATAATTTGTGGCCCCATAAAGAGGCCAGGGTGAAAATCTTCATCCCCAAGAACATTCACTCCCTCATTCAAAAACGTACCTTAGTAACTGCATTAAAGCAAGCGTACTTGAGACTCATCCTAGCATCAAACAGTTTCTTGAGCTGGTGTAGTTAGCCTTAAACACTTGCATAAGACTCTGCACACCAAAAATGAAATATTTTCTCTCATGACCATTATTTACAAGGATGACCTATATCTCTGTCAGAGAAAAGCAGAGCCTTTATTCTTAGTGCTGTCCCCTAATTCCACCTCACTCTAAGAAAGAATATGGGACATCTTCTGGGAGTAGTCAGTCCCATATGAAATAAACTTCATTCTCTTCTTGAGACCATCACACAAAGTGTCGAAAGCTCAGTGATTCCCAATAGTTGCAGTATTGGAGGAATACAATTGCTGGTCCACAGTTAGAAATTTACACTTCATACCTTTGAATCAAGTCCAAGGCCAGCACGGACCAATATGACAGACAGGGCTATGCTTCTCAAAGCGGAAGACCATTTGTGCTTGATCTGTACATTATCACTGATGACAGGGATATTTCTGAGAAGAAACCCAGCAAGCAGCATGCCTAGAATGGAGAAGTCAACAACGCTTTAGTTACTATACATATACAGAAAATATTGTTGGTATTTTTTTTATTTTTGAGTTCATGTCTCTTTAATATTCTTATTTTAGAGTTTTTATTTAAATTTCAGTTAATTAACCTATAGGTGTACAGTATAGTGATTCAACACTTCCATACATCACCTGGTGCCCATTACAAGTGCCCTCCAAATCCCCATCACCCATTTCACCCATCCACCACCCACCTCCCGTCCAGTAACCATCAGTTTGTTCTCTACAGTTAAGAGTTCATTTTCCTCCATAAGAGACTCTTAATCATAGGAAACAAACCAAAGTTTGCTGGAGGGGAGAGGGGTGGAGGGATGGTGTAACTGGGTGATGGACACTGGGGAAGGTATGTGATGTAATGAGCACTGGGTATTATATAAGACTGATAAATCACAGACCTGTACCCCTGAAACCAATAATACATTACAAGTTAATTAACTAAATTTAAATTAAAAAGTCTGTTTTCTGATTTGCCTTCCCCCCATGTTCATCTGTTATGTTTCTTAAATTCCACATAGGAGTGAAATCATATGGTATTTGTCTTCTCTGATTTACTTCACTTTGCATAATACTCTGTAGCTCCATCCATGTCTTTGTAAATGGCAAGATTTCA
>NW_023253635.1:0-3411 GCF_002007445.2 Ailuropoda melanoleuca | reverse complement strand
CTTTGCTGGGGGGGACTTCTCCTTCTCATCATTCTGATGAGGAGAGATTGCAGGGTTGTCCAGAGCCCAAGCTATTGACTGGGACCCAGGCCATGCATCCTTCTTTTATAGAGATCTTAGGGATGTGGGCTTCTACCTTAAAGATTTTATTTATTTATTTGAGAGAGAGAGACAATCAGCAAGAACGGGAACCCAAGCAGGGGGGGTGGGAGAGGAAGAAGCGGCTCCCAGTGAAGAAGCACGATGATGGACTCCTTTCTGGAACGTTGTGATCACACCCTAATCCGAAGACAGGCACTTAATGACTGCGCCACTCAGACACTCCGGGTTGTGGGCTTCTTGATTTTCAGCCTGCCTTCTGGGGGAGGGGCCTACCCAAACACTGTTTGGGTAGTCTCCGTGTCCCCTGTGAGGGGGGATGGGGATGGGCACCCTGTGAGCCGAAATTTCAGGACTTTTGTTCTCTGGTGGCTTTCATGGCAGTTTGCTATGCCTCTTCTGAGAGTCAGAGCAGCAGCGGCTAAAATTCAGGCTCAGAAGAGAGGGATCACGGATCGTTCTCCACTGATATTCTGGCCACTTAACTCTGTTTCTGTTGGTGCTGAACAAACCTACAGCATCCCAGGCTGTGTGTCCCACACCGGGGTCCCAGCCCTCACTTCCACGGCAGGCGCTTCTCTATACTTTGTGTTTCCAATCCCACAAGTAGCCAGTCCCCAGCCGCCCTGCAGGGGCTCCCGGAGCTCCCAATCTCAGTCTGCTGTCTCAAGCGTGCGGGACTGCGGTCCGTCCGCTCCCCCGTGCAGGAGGCTACAGATTCCAGGTGCCCTGACAGGGCAGCACACACCCACGTCACTTTAATTCCGATATCTGTGCGTGGATTAAAGGCTCCCCACTTCGTACCTCGATACTCAGCGCTGGGGATGTTCATTTGTAGAAATCCAGATGTATCTTCCAACGTCTCAGGCTGATTCCGTGAATGTTCCTGCTGGTCTGGTACCTATTCAGTTCAACTAAGGGGAACGGCTGAAAAAGGTGACCCCTACACATCCGCCATCTTAACGCCCTCTGAAATTTTGTTCCTTGGCTCTAAGTGCTGGATCCTTGAAAGGACCATACACCCAATGTGGAATCGGGGTCCCCAGTGAAAAGGCTGATGTTAGCTGGAGGTGTTTTCCTGGACGCTCTCCTTTATTATCAATGAGAAGGGCGCTGAGTCTTCGAAAATCCTGAACCTTTTAATTCATGCTCCCTTACTCACGAGAGATGATGTTCGTTGATATTTCCCTGGAGTGTGTGGTGTCTCAGAGTCCACTCTGTGGCACACTCGTCAGGATTCCGTGACAACTTTCCCTCATGTTTCCCTATTCACGAAGGGTGATGATAGTGCTAAGACAGTCCCTGCATGGTGTTGTTTCTAACGGACATGTTTTTGGCCTATTCGTTCCACTGCCACCAGAAGTTTTAATAGGATTTTCCCAAGAAGGAAACATATCGCTGGAAGCGGCTATTGGCAAAATTGTGTTTCTCAGTGCTGTGTTCGTCGGGTTTCACTCACGGTACCAAAGCATCATGAATCCTGATCCACCTTTCAAAAGGCCGACGTGACCTCAAGGGCTTTATCCCCACATCTTGTTGCTTGGTTCTAACTGCTGGAAACTTCCCAGACCCATACACCAATGTGGAATCGGGGTCCCCAGTGAAAAGGCTGATGTCAGCTGGAGGTGCTTTCCTAGACGATCTGCTTTATTACCAATAAGACGGGAGCTGAGTCTTCGAAAATCCTCAACATTTTCATTCATGCTCCCTTACTCACGAGAGATAATGTTCGTTGATATTTCCCTGGAGTGTGTGGGGTCACAGAGACCACTATTTGGGACACCCGTCAGGCTTCCGCGACAACTTTCCCTCATGTTTCCCTATTCACGAAGTGTGATGATAGTCCTAAGACGGCCCCTGTACGGTGCTGTTTCTGACGGACATGTGTTTGGCCTTTTCGTTCCGTTGCCACCAGCACTTTTGCTAGAATTTACCCAGGAAGCAAACATGTCGTTGCAAGCGGCTTTCGACAAAATATGTTTCTCTGTGCTGTGTTCGTCGGGTTTCAGTCACAGTACCAAAGCACCTTGATTCCTCTTTCACCTTCCCTAAGGCCAATGTGACCTCAAGGACTTTATCTTCACACTTTGTTTCTTGGTTCTAAGTGCTGGAACCTTCCAGGCCCATACACCCAATGTGGAATCGGGGTCACCAGTGAAAAGGCAGATGTTAGCTGGAGGTGTTTTCCTGGACGCTCTGCTTTATTACAAATAAGAAGGGCGCAGAGACCTTNCGGGAGCTGAGTCTTCGAAAATCCTCACCCTTTTCATTCACGCTCCATTACTCAAGGGAGATGTTGTTGGTTGATATTTCCCTGGAGTGTGTGTTGTCTCAGAGACCACTATATGGCGCTCTCGTCAGGATTCTGCGACCACTTTCCCTCATGTTTCCCTATTCGAGAAGGCTGATGATAGTGCTAAGACATCCCCTGTACGGTGTTGTTTCTGACGGACATGTTTTTGGACTTTTCGTTCCATTGCCACCAGCATTTTTGGTAGGATTTACACAGGAAGCAAACAATACGTTGGAAGCGGATGTTGGCCAAATTGTTTTTCTCAGTGCTGTGTTCGTCGCTTTTCACTCACAGTACCAAAGCACCTTGATTCCTGTTCCACCTTCCATAAGGCCGAAGTGACTTGAAGGGCTCTATCCTCACACTTTGTTTCTTGGTTCTATGTGCTGGAACCTTCCCAGGCCCAAACATCCAATGTGGAATCGGGGTCCCCAGTGAAAAGGCTGCTGTTCGCTGGAGGTGTTTCCCTGGACGCTCTGCTTTATTACCAATGAGAAGGGCGCTGAGTCCTCGAAAATCCGGAAGGTTTTCATTCATGCTCCCTTACTCGCGAGAGATGAAGATCGTTGATATTTCCCTGGACTGTGTGGAGTCTCAGAGACCACTATGTGGCACTCTCGTCAGGCATCCGCGACAAATTTCCCTCATGTTTCCCTATTCATGAAGGGTGATAATAGTGCTAAGACGGTCCCTGTACGGTGTTGTTTCTGACGGACGTGTTTTGGGCCTTTTCATTCCACTGCCGCAGGCAGTTTTGACAGGATTTCCCCAGGGAGCAAACATTTCGTTGCAAGCGGGNCCATTGCCGCCAGCAGTTTTGACAGGATTTCCCCAGGGAGCAAACATTTCGTTGCAAGCGGGTTTTGGCCGAATTGTCTTTCTGAGTGCTCTGTTCGTCGTGTTTCACTCACGGTACCAAAGCACCTTGATTCCTGTTCCATCTTCCATTAGGCCGTCGTGACTTCAACGGCTTTCCCCTCACACTTTGTTTCTTGGTTCTAAGGGCTGGATCCTCCCCA
>NW_023253634.1:0-3229 GCF_002007445.2 Ailuropoda melanoleuca | reverse complement strand
GAGTTTTATTATTTGGAAGATTGTTTATCACTGACTCAATTTCTTCATAGTTAATTGGCGTGTTTAAAAAATCAATTTCTTCCTGTTTCAGTCTTGGTAGTTCATAGGTTTCCAGGAAGGCTTCCATCTCTTCCAGATTGCTTAATTTATTGGCGTATAGCTGTTGATAACAGTTTCTAATAATCTTCCAATTTCATTGGTGTTCGTTTCGACCTCTCTTTTTCCGTTCATAATTTTATTAATTTGGGTCCTTTCTCTTTTCTTTTGGATAAGTCTTGCCAGTGGTCTGTGAATTTTATTGATTCTCTCAAAGATCCAGCTTCTAGTCCTGTTGATCTGCTCTACTGTATGTCTGGTTTCTAATTCATTGATTGCTGCTCTAATCTTGGTCAACTGCTTCCTTGTGTGTGGATTAGGTCTGTCCCTCTGTTGCTGTTCCAGCTTCTTGAGGTGAGAATATAAAAACTGCATTTTAGATTTTTCTGTTCTTTTGAGTGAGGCTTGGATGGCTATGTATTTCCCCCTTGGACTCTCTTTGCAGTATCCCATGGGTTTTGGACCATTGTGTTTTCATTCTCATTGGTCTCCATAAATTGTTTAAATTGCTTTTTGATTTTCTGGTTTATCGAGTCATTCTTGAGCAGGATGGTTCTTAGTCTCCAAGTGTTTGATTTTCTTCCAAATTTTTTCTTGTGGTTGAGTTCCAATTTTCAGAGTGTTGTGGTCTGAGAATATGCAGGGGATAATTTCAGTCTTTTGGTATTGGTTGAGACCTGTTTTGTGTCCCAGATTATGGTCTATTCTTGAGAATGTTCGATGGGCATTCGAATAGAAAGAGTATTCTTTGGTTCTGATGTATAGTGTTCTATATATATCTATGAGGTCCAACTCGTTGAGTATGGCATTCAAAGCCTTTGATTCTTTGCTTAGTTTTTGCCACAGTGTTCTATTTCTGATAGTGGGGTGTTGAGGTCCCCTACTATTAATGTATTTTTATCTATATGTCTCTTTATTCTGGTTAAGAGTTGGCTTCTGTATCTTGCTGCTCCCCTCTTGGGGGCAATGTATATTTATAATTGTCATATCCACTTGTTGGATACATCCTTTAAGAATAATATAGTGCCCTTCTTTGTCTCTCATTATAGCCTCTAATTTAAAATCCAATCTGTCTGGTATGATAATTGCTACCCCAGCTTTCTTTTGACATCCATTGGCGTGAGAGATGGTATTCCATCCCTTTATTTTCAGTCTGAATGTATCTTTGAGTTCAAAATAGTCTCTTGTAGACAGCAAACTGATGGGTCATGTCTTTTTATACAATCTGCAACTCTGTGGCATTTTAATTACATTGCCACAACCACTTACCATATGGATTCCACATTTACCAAAGACATTGTACGTTGTAAGATGTGTGCTTTCACTCATACTTCTGCAAGTACTTCCATGTTCATTACAGAAGATGCATGTTGAAGATCTTTTCCAAAGGGTGTTCTTAGAAGAGCATACAGCATGTTCCTTATGTTTTCTTACACACGTTTGGATCATACCTCCATCTTCATGAAGGTAGATGTGATTTGGAAGGTTGTCTCCAGATGGTGCTCTTTGTTTGTGTTAAGCATATGGCACTTCTCTTACCGTTCAAACACAGATATTTGAAAAAGCTTCTCTCTTCATGTGTCACAGTGTTTGAAATTACACTCTCTATACAGAGGCTTGGTTCTCAGAGTTGAGGAAATGGCATTTCTTTACCCGTTCCCTCACCCTTGAGCCAATGCTTCCNTTTGTGTTAAGCATATGGTACTTCTCTTACCGTTCAAACACAGATATTTGAAAAAGCTTCACTCTTCATGTGTCACGGTGTTTGAAATTACACTCTCTATACAGAGGCTTGGTTCTCAGAGTTGAGGAAATGGCATTTCTTTACCCGTTCCCTCACCCTTGAGCCAATGCTTCCAGCTTCATGAGAGATGATGTGAGTTTCAGATTGTTTCTCGGAGTTCTTTTGTAAAATTTAGCATACTATAATTTCCTTATGTTGAGAAACACACTTCTGAGAACGCTTCCAACTTTTTGAAAGAAGACTTGACTTGACGTGTGGGTTCGGTGCGGTCCTTTCTTGAAGCTAAGTCTCTGCCACTTTCCTTATACTTTCAACACAACGTTGCAAACGTTTCTGTCTTCATGACAGAAGGTGTGGGTTGTAAGATGCTATCTATCCTGTGTTCTCAACAGCTATTAAGTTTATGGCCCTTTCCTTAAGGTTCAACACACAGGGAAGAAAACCGTAGTTGATTCAATCGTCAGGTGAAGGGTTCAATATTGTATTCTCTCTACAAGGACTTCATTCTCAGAAGACGACACCATTTAATTTTTAATCCACTTGATCTCCAACACTCAACCAAAACTCTAGGGTTCAGTAAGCCGTTTTGTTGTCAGTTGATGTTAAGCAGACCATGTACATTACTCAAGAATAAAAAACACTGTCATATTCAATTTTTAAGTGGGAAATCCCAGCAGGATAATAGAATTGATGTGTATGACTGATCTGTAACCTGATAAATATGGCTTGACTACTATATTGTTTGAATGAGCAATCAACACAGGGCAGCTTTTAAGGGAACTGTTCCACTTGAAAAAACCAAGTTTATCTAAATAGAAAAATATAAATTTAAAGTAAAGTGATTTTCCATGTTTTCACAAGGCTTTTTCTTCCCATAAGTGTTTTATAGATTGGTATTCACAAATATTTGAGAAAGACCCAAATTTATGGTTTATTTATTTTATNTTTATTTTATTTTGTCTGTAGAACTCCTCAAAAAATAACTTTCCATTCACTCAGATAACATTTTAGTCTAATTATTAGTTGACAGATTTAGTAGAACTAATTCACCTTTACTTACATATGGGCAATAATAAAAATAATCCTACATACGGATTATTCAAAAACAGCAAGCTAAAAATGTATGACAGGCATAAAATGTTTGATCAAATTTAATATATACTTATAAAATCATTTAAGAAATTAAATTTACTTTTATTAATTTAATAGCAACCACGGCTTTTTAATTTTTCATAGAGGCTTTGTGTTGATAGTTTCTATATCTGAAACTATTCTAAGTTGTTTTGAATTTCAGTTACATTTTAAAATACATTGTGCATCAAATCCAACTGATTGCAGAACCCATTCTTCATATATATCACACACACACACACACACATATTTCATCAG
>NW_023253633.1:0-2136 GCF_002007445.2 Ailuropoda melanoleuca | reverse complement strand
TGGAGTTGGTTCTTTGGGGTGAGAGATCCCGGAACACCTGACACCTGCCCAGACACCTGAGATCAAGCCCTTCAGCCCTGAACCAGGGCTCCCTCATCTCTTTCTCATATCCTCCTGCCCCGAGATTTCTGTGGGAGACAGTGGATGCCCTGGGGGAGGTACCTGAGCCAACAGCAAAGTCAAAATCTTAGCTTACCTTCACACATCTAGGTTTCAACCCCTGACCCAGAACACAGTGCAGATGCCCCTTGACAAACCCCTCTGAAGGGCCAGGGGAAGCCCAACTGTGGCCATCCTCCCACAGCATTCACCCTACTAGCTGTCTGACATGGAGCCTCCCCCGGGACCAGTTGAGCACCCTCAGGGACCAGTGGTCTGAGGGGCTCCCAAGCTGATTCAGAATCCAGGACTTCCCAAACTAATTGTCACATGACAGCTCTACAAAGAATTAGCTTCCCTTCAACTGACCAACCCTGGCTGAGCAGTTCCTGTGAATTAACTGGGAAAATGGCCACCTGGGCTAGTGCTTTGCTGGTTTAATAAATTAAGCCTATGACCTCTAGTATCTCACTGGTATTGATCTAAGAAAGTCTCCAAACTGCCTGGGCTAAGGCCTGGCTAAGAGTGAACCGGGACTGCACTGGCTGTGAATGGGCACCTTCCCTGTTCCTTCCTTCCTCCCCCAGATCCAGTCTTTATAGACTCCTCATCTTTTTCTAGACCCTGCAGTGGCAGGGGACCAAGCCCCACCTCCTTTGAGAGGGACCCCTCAGGGGCGCCCGTGTGGCTCAGTGGGTCACGGGTCTGACCTGGCTCAGGTCATGATCTCAGGGTCCTGCGATCGAGCTGGGCCTCTGTTTCTGCACTCAGCTTGGTGCCTGCTTGTCCCTCTTCTCCCCCCACATCCCCCTTACTCAGCACTTCTGCTCTCCCATTCTCTCTCAAATAAACTCTTTTTTTAAAAAAAATCAGGGAATATACAAAAGACACATAGAGAGGGACCCTTCCATACCCAAACCCTGGAGAAGCTCCCCCATCACGGCTCACCGTAAGGATCACCCAGACCTGCTTTTGCATTTAAATCTATCATCTGCTGTATACTATTTTGCACGTGATAATAAGCAACCTTTTATTGAGAGACTTAGATTCAGATCTGAGCACGACTTTCTGTTGCATTTCATCTCACATCCTTTGTGAGGAAGCTCATCAATTGTTGACGATTTGTCAATAATGAAGGCCTGTCATTGAAAACCAAGCACCATTATTCATTTGATGCTGTTTGACTTCTAGTCTTGCTTTGCAAGGCTATGTGTATATAGTCATGAAGCATGGCCTCTCTCCATGCTTGCACTTACTAGACAACAATAGGAGATCTCTGGAAGGAGCAAAGGCCCCCACTGGAGCATGGACACTCCCTGGCCCAGCTGGACCAGTGCGTCCAAACAAGGATGATGGACAGCAGGCTTTTACGAGTGTTTGAGTTCTTGTTGGTCACTGTCCCTAAAGTGTGTAGTTCATGGCATTCAAGCATTTTTTTAGGGCTCATGGGGAGAATGTTATCATATCTACAACACTATGTCCCTGATTCTTTTCTCTCTGTTTTTAAAATGGGCTCCATGCCCATGGGGACTGAACTCACGACCCTGAGATCAAGAGTCAAATGCTCCAATGGCTGAGCCAGCCAGGGACTGCCCAGCATGCTCCCTATTCTTATTTTATTTGTGCCATGCCCTGAAGAGTGACCATGCCATGACACTGATTGGCCAGGCTACTGACCAGCTCTGGACAGAAGGTTAATTATGAACTGGTTCTTTGAGTCTTATTTTTCCTTGTCCCAGGAGTGTCCCTAAGCTCACAGGATTTNATGACTAGGGCTTACTCATACTGACAATGCCATCAAATACCATGAAAGGGTCTCCTCCATCCTGACCAGATTGAGGTCAGGTGCTGAGGAGTAGCCCAGCATTCAAACAGAGTTTGACTGGCTTGTCCTAAACGGTGCCTCCATACCCTTAGAATCTTTGCACTGAACGCAATCGTGGTTTCAAACGGACCAGGCTTTCTCTGTCCTTTTCAGATGAATGACTATGGCAAGATCTGGAATTCTATGGCTCAAGAGCTTCCCTGGGCTATGTG
>NW_023253632.1:0-3562 GCF_002007445.2 Ailuropoda melanoleuca | reverse complement strand
CAGTGCTCTTTGAAACTGGTTGAAAAGAACTGGCATCAGAGAAAAAGGGGCTTGACTTGATGTCATACAACTTCTCCAGAGTGTAAACTCCTGTGCCCCCGTTTACCAGCTATATTACCTTTGGCCAATTAGTCTAGCTCAGTATCAGCTTATTCATTCTTAAGTGTGGATAAAACTAATGTCTAAATCTTAAAATTGTTGTAAAGATTAAATAAGATGATGGATGTAAAATANTATATTAGATGTGCTCTGGTTGAAACCAGAGTGAGGGGCTTTTTTATTCCCCCTCCCTCTTCTTTTTCTCAGTGGCTCTTGAGGCAGCACAGGACTCCAGTGCTCTTTGAAACTGGTTGAAAAGAACTGGCATCAGAGAAAAAGGGACTTGACTTGATGTCAAACAACCACTCCAGAGTGTAAACTCCTGTGCCCCCATTTACCAGCTGTATTACCTTTGGCCAATTAGTCTAGCTCAGTATCAGTTTATTCATCTCTTAAATGTGGATAAAACCAATGTCTAAATCTTAGAATTGTTGTAAAGATTAAATAAGATGATGGATGTAAAATAAATTTCTAAAAAAGCTATTAACAGGACTAGGAGAAGTTCCCCTGAGATTAGAGCTAGTATCATTTGAGCCTAGCTAATCACAGCTAACTAGCAGCAGTCCATTTTATAACGTAGAGTTTAGATTCAGAACCCAGAGACACGTGTCATAAGNTGTAGAGTTTAGATTCAGAACCTGGAGACACGTGTCATCAGTCTCTCCGTATTTTTGACATTTCTTGGTTTTATGACATTTACCTCATTGCTTTGAGGAAATCTTTAGGAAAATACATGTCTTCAGGAATTAAGATGAGTCTAGTGCCGAGTCTGAGAATATGCTTATATATAAGACAACTGTTTGTTTTTCATTTCCTCAGTGACAGAAAAACAACCTCTTGAATCCAAGCCAGTGAGAGTGATTGTGATTTACAAAAAGGCACAACTGCCGAATGATACCAAGACCCCAACCATCATGGGTCCACCCAGCTACCTGTCTACAGTATTCTAAGTCATTGAAGGCTAGAATTTCCATAATGACACTTGACACTTCTTTTTTATTTATTTTTTGTAAGATAGGAAATAAAAAGAACTTTTTCCAATGAATGAAAAATGAGCCCCTTCCATGGAGCTAGTGGAAGGGGCTTAGAATTTTTGAATTTTGAATTTTTCTTTTCCCTCACCCCGTACATCCCTTTTGAGGAAATTTCCCCACAAAATATCTCCTGTCCTCAATACCTACCGTATCATATTATGTATTTTTTGCATTGTATTGTATTTTTTATATTGATGCAATAAAAATCATTCCTTCACTGGAGGCTCATCTGAGCAGTTCTGGTCTCAGCTGAGGTCACCTGTGCACCTGCAGTCAGCTGGCAGCTCATCTGGAACTAACCTACGAGTCTGTTTATTGGTGCTGGCTCTCAGCTGCTCCCTGTCTTCAACAAGTAGCCTGTCCTCCTTCATATGGTGGAGGAAGAGTTCCCAGAAGCAAGAAAGTCTTTTCAAGAGTTAATGTGGGAGAGGACTGTGTGAAGGACTATGCCAAGCCAGTGATTTACAAGACAAGGAGGCATTCATTATTTATTGAGACCACACATGATAATCAAAACTCAAGGCAGCACCACTACTACACATAACCTTTTATTCATTGGCTTTTAATCCTCAGTTCTGTACACTATCATTTCCTAAAAGGCAACCCAAGTGTGGTAGGAAGTATCTTTGAAATAATAACTGATTTTTTACCTCAGGTATTCCTTGCCTCTGTCCTTCTCCTTGTCTTAAGCTGTCTTAAGTGACAACTAAATCACATCCTCAGGGAATAGAAGCTGTAGGAGAATATGAGAGAAAGGGAGCTCTTTGCTGCNGAAGGACCATGCCAAAGCCAGTGATTTACAAGACAAGGAGGCATTCATTATTTATTGAGACCACACATGATAATCAAAACTCAAGGCAGCACCACTACTACACATAACCTTTTATTCATTGGCTTTTAATCCTCAGTTCTGTACACCAGCATTTCCTAAAAGGCAATCCAAGTGTGGTAGGAAGTATCTTTGAAATAATAACTGATTTTTTACCTCAGGTATTCCTTGCCTCTGTCCTTCTCCTTGTCTTAAGCTGTCTTAAGTGACAACTAACTCATATCCTCAGGGAATAGAAGCTGTAGGAGAATATGAGAGAAAGGGAGCTCTTTGCTGCTTATGAGTTTAAAATATTTAGTTTTCTAAGAAACAAAAATGATTCATGGCATCAATCCCAGAATAGTATGGAACAAATAAAGAGAGCCACTGGGTTTGAAAGTCTTGTCTCAGCAAGAGTCGTACTGACCAATTCCCCAGGACCAGCGAGCAGTTAGGACATCTCAGCAGATACTAGGATACATCAATGACACAAGGTACCAGATAAGTGCCACCTCACCATTTCACAGCCTCCTAACTCCCTGGCACTAGAAGACTCCAGAACACAGACACACTCATGGGGGAAATTAGGGGATCCTGAATTTCTACCAATCTGGGAACACAGAATCAAACTAGACATCAAGTGACCTATTTACAAATACAGAACTGGACATTTCTTTATATGTCAATGTATAGACTGAGATTGGTATCAATACGTACAGAACATATGATCCATGCAGTTTTCCTAGAAAAGGTTTCCTGGTCAAATAGGTTTGGGAAATTCTATATTTTCCTTTTGGAAGTCAAATGCCCCAGTTTTTTACACATTAATTTGACATTACTTGACTCTTTTGGAGTAATCCCATTAATTAATGATCCTGGGAACATACATTAATAAACACTGCTCTGAATTTATTTCTTCTTAAGTCACAGATTTTACCATCCCACTGATTTCATATACCATTTCACCTGCTAAGAAGCCATCAATGGATTACAATAAATCTTTGGATTTCTTCAGAAAAAAAATGTCCTTTTTAAGATCCTCCACAATGCAGCCTGCTCTAGTAATCAATTTTGCCTTCACTCTTTCCCAGCGTAGATCCTTTGCTCTAGGTAGGTCAGATACTTCACTGGTCCCTGGAAAAGTCACACTCGGGTTTCCAACTATAATTCTCACCTCTCCTTGGTCTCTATGTTTCCACACACTAACTAGGTAGCCGTTTGGATTCTCCACTCCCAGAAACTTCACAAAGCCTCCCTGATCTCAAATTAATTGTTCTTTATAACACATGAGCACTTGACCCTACTAGGGTCAAGTCAGGAATTATGCCGGTGTGTTCATACATTATCCAGCAAATCCAAATTCCTGTGGTAAACAACTGTATCTTGTGTTAGTTTTATATTACTTTTAATGCCTGGCTAAATGCTCAAAACAGTGTATAAATGAATATGATCAATTTTCAAAGAGTGTAGAGATTTTATATAGACTGGTAGCAACTACAAGGTTTAACTGAAGCAGTAGAACACAGCACAGGAAATGTCAGTGGGTGGCAGTACGACACAGTTTGACTCATTATTTTAGATACGACTTCACAGCCTTTTTCACAAGCTCTGGGATATACTA
>NW_023253631.1:0-10949 GCF_002007445.2 Ailuropoda melanoleuca | reverse complement strand
AGAGTTGAGGGTCCATTTCTGGGTTCTCTTTTCTGTTCCACTGATCTATGTCTCTGTTTTTGTGTTAGTGCCATACTGTCTTGATTACAGCTTTGTACTACAGCTTGAAGTCCGAGATTGTTATGCAACCAGCTTTGGTTTTCTTTTTCGAAATTCCCCTGGCAATTTGGGTCTTTTCCAGGTCCATGCAAATTAAGGATTGTTTGTCCCACATCTGTGAAAAATGTTGGTGGTATTTTGATAGGGATTGCATTGAATGTGTAGATTGCTTTGTGTAGAATTGACATTTGAAGAGTATGTTGACTGTTCACTGGGGGATGGAGACACGGGCAGGGAAGGAAGTAAGGATAGAAGGGTTTTGTGTCCATGAGTCTTTAGACAAGTTCTGTATGTGCATTTGAGTTAATTATTGCTATGTGTTGATGGATAAACAAGGCCTAATGACCAAAGTATATTAAAAGTAGAGTTAGCAAAATAATCCCTTTATCTGTGCCCTTTTTTTAGTTTCTAAGAAGGGCTCTTCTGGAATTGTCTGTTAACCACCTTTTAGAGGGGCCCCTAGGTGGCTTAGCCAGTTGGGCTTCTGCCTTTGGCTCAGATCATGATCCCAGTGTCCGGGATCAAGCCCTCTCCGTTCACTGGGGAGCCTGCTTCTCCCTCTGCCTCTCCCCAGCCTGACTTTGCTCTCTATCTCTCATGCTCTCTCTCAGATAAATAAATAAAATCTTTTAAAAAATCAACCTCTTAGATCTAGATGGAGTCCTATACTTAGTCATTAAAATGGTGGAGAGAACAGAGGAGGGGTGAGGGGAAAGGTTTTTTTGCTAGTGTCTTCACATCTAGAAGACATTTTAGGTTATAAACATAGGTCTACATGTGCGTTTTTATGAAGTACCTGTGTTTGTTGTGGACAAGGTTAATTATTTTGTAACATCTAAGCTTTTTGGATGTCCTGAGGTGACAATGTATGATAAAAAGTACAGCTAAAGAATTAAACAATTTATGAGTTTATTTTTGTTATCATTAATAGGAAAGAACCATTTTGGACATGTGATTGTTAAGCTGTCTCTGAGAAATATCAGGACTTATCAGGTTGGCAGCAGAGGGGCAGAAAGAAGGATAGAGGGAGAGATATATATGGGTGTGTTCATATTTACATTTTAATAATAACTCAATGTGTATACATCTCTTTGTACTATAGGAATATAGTAAGTGATTCAAGAAACATACTTCCTTGCTAATATTTGTATAATATAGATTGGATAATGAATTCTTTTAGGAACATTATATGTTTTCACCAAAACCCATAAGATACCTAGGAATAAGCCTAACCAGGAGATAAAGGATATATACTCTGAAAACGAAAGAACACTTATTAAAGAAATTGAGGAAGACACAAGGAAATGGAAAAACATTCCATGATCATGGATTGGAAGAACATATATTGTTATAATGTCTTTTTTATCCTTTCATCTACTAAAGAACATTTGGGCTGTTTCCATAATTTGGCTATTGTAGATAACGTTGCTATAAACATTGGGATGCATGTATCTCTTTGAATTAGTATTTTTGTATTCTTTGGGTAAATACCTAGTAGTGCAATTGCTGGGTCATAGTGCACTTCTTTTTTTTTTTTTTTNTTTTTTTTTTTTTTTTTTTTTTTTTGGCTAGGGAGTAGCTTTTTATTCTCCTTGAATTAAACGAAAACGAAATAAACAACCAACACAAAAAACAAACAAAAACCAAAAATTATCTTTGATCAAATTAGGTAACAACATATTCTTATCAATTTGAAAACATAAGTGAGTGGAGGCCAAATTATCAAAACCAAAAAACACCCTATATGATAAAAAACAAAACGAAACAAAACAAAATGGGGCATAAAACAAAACAAAAAACAGAGATTATCTAAAGGCCCTTGGCCCAGAGCACCCAGAAATCATTAACAAGTACTTATTTTTCTTTTTCTTTTTTTTATTTTAATAATATTTTTATTATATTATGTCACCATACAGTATATCTCTGGTTTTTGATGTAAAGTTCGATGCTTCATTAGTTGCGTATAACACCCAGTGCACCATGCAATACGTGCCCTCCTTACTACATATCACCAGCCTATCCCATTCCCCCAACTCCCTCCCCTCTGAAGCCCTCAGTTTGTTTCTCAGAGTCCATAGTCTCTCATGCTCATTCCCCTTTCTGATTACCCCCCCTTTCATTATCCCTTTCATCTCCTACCAATCTTCCTAGTTCTTATGCTCCATAGATGAGAGAAATCATATGATAATTGTCTTTCTCTGCCTGACTTATATCACTTAGCGTTATCTCATCCAGTGCCATCCATGTTGCAGCAAATGTTGAGAAATCATTCATTTTGATAGCTGAGTAATATTCCATTGTGTATATGGACCACAGCTTCTGAATCCAGTCATCTGTTGAAGGGCATCTTGGCTCCTTCCACGATTTAGCTTTGTGGAAAATGCCGCTATGAACATTGGGGTGCATATGGCTCTTCTCTTCACTACGTCTGTATCTTTGGGGTAAATACCCAGTAGTGCAATGGCTGGGTCATAGGGTAGTTCAATTTTTAACTTTTTAAGGGACCTCCACACTGTTTTCCAGAGTGGCTGTACCAACTTGCATTCCCACCAACAATGTAGGAGGGATCCCCTTTCTCCACATCCTCTCCAACAATTGTTGTTTCTTGCCTTGTCTATCTTTGCCATTCTAACTGGCGTAAGGTGGTATCTCAGTGTGGTTTTGATTTGAATTTCCCTGATGGCTAATGATTTTGAACATTTTTTCATGTGTCTGTTAGCCATTTGTATGTCTTCATTGGAAAAGTGTCTGTTCATATCTTCTGCCCATTTTATGATTTGTTTATTTGTTTCTCGTGTATTGAGTTTGAGAAGTTCTTTGTAGATCTTGGATACCAGTCCTTTATCTGTAGTGTCCTTTGCAAATATATTCTCCCATTCCGTGGGCTGCCTCTTAGTTTTTTTGACTGTTTCCTTGGCTGTGCAGAAGCTTTTTATCTTGATGAATTCCCACAAGTTCATTTTATCTTTTATTTCTCTTGCCTTTGGAGATGTGTCATGTAAAAGGTTGCTGTGGCCAATGTTGTAGTGGTTACTGCCTATCAATGACATTTTTCAAAGACCTGTAACAAACTTCCCTTAAGTTTGTGTGGAACCAGGAAAGGCCCCAAATTGCCAAGGAAGTGTTGAAAAGGAAAAACAAAGCTGGGGGCATCACAATGCCGGATTTCGAGCTGTACTCAAAGCTCTGATCAGAAAGACAGCATGGTACTGGCACAAAAACAGACACATAGACCAACGGAACAGAATAGAGAACCCAGAAATGAACCCTCGGCTCTTTGGGCAACTAATCTTTGACAAAGCAGGAAAAAACATCCAGTGGAAAAAAGACAGTCTCTTCAATAAATGGTGCTGGGAAAATTGGTCAGCTACATGCAAAAGAATGAAAGTTGACCACTCTCATACACAAAGATAAACTCCAAATGGATGAAAGACCTTGATGTGAGACAGGAATCCATCAAAATCCTAGAAAATAATTTAATTAAACCCCCAAAATGCCACAAGTCTTTCATCTTAATGAATACACCATACAAATGGATTCTGATATTCCATAAATCAATGAGTAGATGAAGTGGCTAAGAAATAAATATTCTGCATAGAAATATATGTATGATTTAATATTCTGCTTCATCATCCCTAAAGTTAAGTGTGATTCTATGGTCTTATTATATCAATCGATATTTTCCATACTTGTCTTTCTGTGTAGATTCCACTTGGAGGCATGTATATTATTATCATTTCTTTTGCCAGAGACTATGGCAGGCATGGTGAACACAAGCTGTATAACAACAGGATCCTAACATGTAGAAAAATCCCCATGATCCGCTAGAACCACCAGTACATCAAAGTCTGCATTCTCAGGAAGAGCAGTGAAGGTAGCGATACACAAAGGAATGATCTTCAAAAAAGTGAAGCACAACCTCAGATTTTTCTCTGTTATAAAATAGTTCTGGTGATCAAGAGTATATTTTCCACAGGAGTAGTATTCAGTCAAACAAAAGAAATAATACTACAATATATTTTATTTAAAAAGAAATTAATTTTAACAGATCCATGTAGTCTTTGAATAAATGAGAATTTCCAAATATTTCACATGTGAGGTTAGGAATACCATTGAGAGTAGGAAAAGGACAAAGGGCAAATCTCTTGGATATCAGAGATATCACAAAGCTTAATAAAGTAAGTTACATAAATAATACAGAGAGGGAAAAATAATAAAAACAAAGAAATTCCCAGAAAAAAATAGAAAAGTCATGTTCCACTTCCAGAATCTGATAAAAAAAAAATCAACACTTGGCTTAGGCTATGGGTTCTGCAATCCTGTGCACATTTTCAGCCCCAGGACAACTGGCCCTTTTAGACCTGCCCTCCCAGAGAATCTCATCAGAGCCCTCTTTATGTCTCTGTTCCTCAGGCTGTAGATGAAGGGGTTCAGCATGGGCATGACCACCGTGTACGTCACTGAGGCCACTGCATTTGAGTGGGAGCTCTGGGTAGCAGCAGAGCTAAGGTACACTCCTAGGCTTGTACAATAAAATAAGGAGACAACTGAGAGGTGAGACACACAGGTGGAAAATGCTTTATACTTGCCCTGAGTTGATGAGATCCCAAGTATGGAGGAAACTATCTTAGAGTAAGAGTAAAGGATCCCAAGGAAGGGACCGCCAGCCAGCAACACAGCTGCAAAATATATCACCATGTTATTGAGAAAGGTGTCAGAACATGCAAGTTGTATCATCTGATTGAGTTCACAGAAAAAATGGGGGATTTTTATGACTGTACAGAAGGACAGCCGTAGCACCATTGAGGTGTGTAACAAGGAATAGAGGGCACTCGTGATCCAGGACACCAGAACCAACATTCTGCAGATCTGGGGATTCATGATGACCATGTAGTTTAGGGGGTTACAGATGGCCACAAAGCGGTCATAAGCCATTACAGCCAGAAGGAAGTTGTCTAATCCTGTAAACAGTATGAAAAAGTACATCTGGCTGATGCAGTCTTCATAAGTGATCACTTTCCTCTGAGTCTGGATGTTCCACAGCATCTTGGGGATGGTGGTGGAGGTGAAACAGATGTCTACAAAGGACAGGTTGGCCAGGAAAAAGTACATGGGGGTGTGGAGGTGGGAGTCTGAGCTGACGGCCAGGATGATGAGCAGGTTTCCAAACACAGTGATCACGTACATGATGAGGAAAAGCCCAAAAATGAGGGGCTGCAGTTCTGCTTCCTCTGAAAGTCCCAGAAGAAGAAACTCTGTAATTCTTGTATAGTTTCCTACATCCATGTGGTGGAGGTGACTACCAGCACAGGAGAAAATAACAAGACATTTTCATACAAATGCACATTGCTCAGATTCTAGAAATGCCACGGTGTATATTTTCCAGTCAAGAAACTCATTTCAATATTTTGTGAATGGATCTGGGCCCTTTGAGGGGATCTCTATGTCCTCTTTGCTTAGCAATGTCCATCCCAACATCAGATATATCCCCAAAAGATCAGTCATTGTACAGTTTGAATAAGAAGTTATTTGAAGCATTTGAGGAATATATAGAGTATCGACCTGTTTTGGAAATTCCTAGTCATAGATTAGAGGGTGCTAAAGAGCAAAGGTCCCTACACTTCAATGATGATCATAGGATAGAAGTGGATATAGACATCTGTCCCCTGGACAGATACTATGAAGAAAGCTGAAGCAGGTTAAAAGAGAGAGTGGGTAGGGTGTTTGGTTGGGTCTTAGTCAAGGTTGGCTAAGAAGGTGACATTTGAACTGAGACCTCAAGCAAGAGAGGGTGGAAGATAGGAGGTCTTCCTGGCAGAGGGAACCGCTGGTTCAAAGGTCATGAGGAAGAGCTTCTATCAGAAAATCAAGGCTCAGAAGGAAGCCAGCATGTTGAGGGGAATGGACAAGAAGGAGAATGATGAGAGGTGGTGGCAGTGAATTTCGTAGAACCATGTGACCTCATAGCTGCTTAATGTTCAAGACACAGGGACTTCCTCGTCCACATTATGTACCTCTTGCACTTTATGGATCTGGTTGCAATAATGTCCTGTCAATTGAACATCCCTCCTTAGTATCATCTGTTGATTGAGTCTGGATGGTGTATTATAAGGGTATCTTAGAATAGAGGATTCTGTGTATCCCTACTCTGAGGACTGCTTTCACTCATCAAGGTGCATGCATGCATGTGCGCATGCACACACACACACACACTGTCACATACACAGAAGACAGCACACCATGTCCTCCTTGTGTGTGTTACTTCTATGTCCTTCTCACCTCTCCCCCATCTGCTCCAACACACTGTTTAAGATATGAATGCATATACATCAAATTAACTTTCCCATAAGGAATGTAGAAATAGTACCCAGAAATTCCTATTCATACCTTCCCAGGGACAAATCATCTTAGGGATCCATTTTGGGGTGGCCACTTTCCAATCTGCGTGTAAGGAAACATAAATAATTGTGTTCAATAAATGGACAGAAAGAGAGAGGGAAAGAGAGATGGAGGGAGGGAGAAATGACATGGACATAAAGAGTAAAATGATCTCATAAGTTCAGTTGTCCTGGAGACTGTGAGGAAGGAAAGCTTCCATGCCGCTGGTGGCATCCAATCTTGGCTTTATGCCATTTATACCCACCCAAAATAATAAAAGTGCAAACATAAATTGTCCAAAAGACAAAAGTAGTGACATATCTATGATGTAAAACACCTTACAGACTGGACTGAACATCACAAGAGAAGTGAAGAGAATAAATCAACACTTCACAAAACTAGGTGTTTTTATTACCAGAAAGCAGATAGCAGAAGACCTGTTTTTTTCTGTTCCTATTCCATATTTATTTGACCAATTGGTTTTTATTTTGTCCAATAGAGGACGAGGTGAACCCCTTTATTACTTTCCTTATGTGACATATTTTTTGTTTGTTTATTTGTCATTCTTGGGCTTTGGGTTTTAGTCACTTTCTTGGCAAGTCCGATGAACTCAAGTACTCACGGTCTGGTCCTTGTCCAACATGCAAACGCCTTCCCACACAGACTCTGTGAAATCCTAAACACCCCATGTCAATCACTATTTTTCTTTGAATATTCTTCATGTGACTTATCCAAGGACATTATCTTGTACTCACATTTATCTCACTGTGCTCTTGTCTGTCACTCTGACATAAGGACCAAAGGAGCAGGGACTTCACCTGCTCTGTTCATCTTTTTCTTTATGGGTGTGGCTGTGCACTTATATGGAAACAAATTCAAGAAAACGAAACATTATGAAATGCAAAGAATGACAGAGGAGATAAAAACAGGTTAAAGAAAGCAGATTCAGTACAACCGTATTCAACACCATGGAAGGGAGTTCAGAGAACTAACTGAAACAGGATCTACAGGAGTAGTAATTTCACAAAATCATCATGGATGAATGATAAAATTCCCCAAGACTTTGAAATAGAGGAGTAAAACATATAACATTCTTAGAAATTTCTGGAACACAACAGATGCTCTTTTAGTATTTGTTGAATGGATTAGGAATTAGGTCTCATTATATATGGATATTTATGTTTGTTTATTTATATTTTACTTTTTTTAATTATTATGTTATGATAGTCACCATACAGTACATCATTAGTTTTTGATGTAGTGTTTCATGATTTTACTCTTTTATAAAAAAAAAAAATATATTTTCTTTTTTATTTAAATTCAATTAGCCAATGTATCAAATTAGTTTTTGATATAATGTTCAATGATTCATTAGTTGATTATACCACTTAGTGCTCATTACATCATGTGCCCTCCTTAATGGCCATCACCAGGTTACCCCATTCCCCCACCCACTTCCCCTTCCACAACCCTCAGTTTGTTTCCTGGGGTCAAGAGTCTCATATAATTTTTCTCCCTCTCTGATTTCTTCCCCTTCAGCTTTTCCTCCCTTCCCCTATTGTCCGCTGCACTATTCCTTATGTTCCACATATGAGTGAAACCATATGATAATTGTCTTTCTTTGCTTGACTTATTTTACTTAGCATAATACCATCTAGTTCTGTCCATGTCAATGTAAATGGTAGATATTCATCTTTTCTGATGGCTGAGTAATATTCCATTTTATATGTGAACCACATCTTCTTTATCCATTCATCTGTTGAAGGACATATCAGCTCTTTCCACAGTTTGGCTATTGTGGACATTGCTGCTATGAATGTAAGGGTGCAGGTCCCCTTCTTTTCACTACATCTGTATCTTTGATGTAAATACCCAGTAGTGCAATTGCTGGATCACAGGGTAGCTCTATTTTTAACATCTTGAGGAACCTCTGTACTGTTTTCCAGAGTGGCCGTACCAGCCTGCATCCCCACCAACAGTGAATATATGGGTATTTAATACAAGACAAAGTTGCATTTCAATTTATTTGGAAAAGATTATATTGTTGATGAAAGTTGACACAAATAGCTTTCTACGTGGAAGAAAGTGCAGTGGTTCCTTATCTCATACACCTCACAAAAATCAGAAGTAATCCCTCAGTTTTGGAGTAACCATTCCATTTTGGATGCACATCTAGAAACCAACATATAAAACCCACAGGTGTGCAAACCATCATAATTAAGGCAGAAATCAGACAAACTGAGTGCTCCAGAGGGGAGGGGGGTGGGGGAATGGGATAGGCTGGTGATGGGTAGTAAGGAGGGCACGTATTGCATGGTGCAGTGGGTGTTATATGCAACTAATGAATCATGGAACTTTACATCAAAAACCAAGGATGTACTGTATGGTGGCTAACATAATAAAAAATATTATTATTAAAAAAAAGAAGTAAGAAGATAGATATATCTAATTAATGAAAATTTAAAACTAGTTGATAGTCAAAAATATTTAGCTAAAAGTCATTAGAGAAACTGTGATTCACAACAATTATTCGAAATGCTGATAATTATAGATAAATAGACATATAATATGTGAACTATAATAATAATAGGCAAATACACATGGTGATCAAATGTAGGAATCTTCGTTTGAGCTCACTAATAGTTTAAAAACTCAACAAAAAATCTCTATCACACCCATCACTCTGAGAAAAACTCAAAGGGCTGTCACATTGACTGGGGTTGGAACTTTTCAACAAATGGCAGAGGGGTACTTTCTAATTTTGTTGTCAGAATTGTGAAGTGTTAAAATGTCTTGGGGAGGCTCTGAAGACAATTACAAACNACAATTACAAATATTAAAAATACAGATAATTTTTGGGGCTCCCAGTTGGCTCAGTCGGTAGAGCATGGGATTCTTGAGGTTGGTGTCAAATTCAAGCCCCATGTTAGGTGTAGAGATTACTTTAAAAAATAAAATATTAAAGAAATACAGATATTCTTTAACTCCTTGTTTCTCAGTCTCTGAACTACGAACATTGTGGGCCAGAACCTTCTCTGTGCTGGGCTGTGTCCTGTGTATTGTAGGGTGTTTAGAACATCCCCAGCCTCCATGCACCCCTCCCTGACTGACAGCCCAAAATGTCTTCATTGCTCAATATTCCCTGGAGACAATATCACCTTTGGTTGTGAAACATAGATTTAACTATTTGAAGATTTCTGTAGCATTGATATAATCATAATTTAACAAGAAAAAAAAGAAAGATCATCAGAAGTGTAAATGGCACAGCCACAGCCTGTAATGTCATGCAGGTGCTGAAATAATGAGTCAGCATTACACTGGTGGAGTAAAGGGACATGTAGAAGGTGTTCTTGAGTCAGAAGGACTGGGGGGGGAAGCTAGAATAAAAGATTGTGTCAGAACGTAAAAACTTACTTACACACAGGTGTCTTTCGTACAGCCCACTGGAAGCGCGTGAATGTGTAAGTGTGTATAACACAGAATAGTTTTAAAAGTAATGGAGCCTTTTGAAGAAAGAACTGTGAAAATGCACTGAAGTTAAGCAGAGTGGCTCAAAACAACTGTCCGAAAAGAAATTGAAAGAAGACCCAAAACCAAATTCTGAACTAAAAGATTTAAAAGAGTAATAATTTAGTGAAATTGACATGTCCAAATACAAATAAGATTGCCAAGGACTTGGGGATAAAAGAATTTGAGAAGACTTTTAATGTGGAGAGAAGCAGTATCTAAAGTTTTAGTGTCGTGTCACATAAAGAGATGTGGGACCAGTGTGCTTATGGAAGGTAAAGGTGATTCATGGTCAAACGTAAAGAAGAATCCCTTCCAAGTGATGGCATTTATTTTACAAATAGACCCAATAATAAAGGCCACAAGGAACAATAAGGACTACAGAGGTGTGAACACTAGTTGGAAATGTGTATAATGGGCAATTTGTGAACAATAAGGATGAAGAAGGACATTCACTTTCATTTTTTGGAAAGCAGGCGTTCACAAGTGAAGAGTATTAAGATGACAGTCAATTCTAGAAAAGCAGTGGCGGAAATATATTATGACTAACTCACAGACTTTACCACACAAAATCCATACACTCTCACACATTCTCTCTACACATACATAAAAAAGCAAAATAGCAAGTAGCTNAAAAAGCAAAATAGCAAGTAGCTAAATTCGTGAAATAAACAGCAATTCTTTGGAAGAACATAATAAATACAGAAATAAAACCATTCCAACCCCACTGTGCGAACCCCATGGACTCCCACAGACAATTTTCAACAGAGAGTGTGTGGCTAGCTAACCCCGACCATGTTCAGGCTCTCAGGTACTGAGGCAGTAGGAAGGGAAGCTCATTAACACACCCTTTTTCACATAATATATTTTAAAATTTTCATGTGAGTACTCAAAGAGAGGAGGTACTGTGATACGTAGGTTTCATGTACGGCCCTTGCAAGGAAGTACCTGCGAGAATTCTTGCC
>NW_023253630.1:3216-3392 GCF_002007445.2 Ailuropoda melanoleuca | reverse complement strand
TCTCCCATTCTGTGGGCTGCCTCTTAGTTTTTTTGACTGTTTCCTTGGCTGTGCAGAAGCTTTGTATCTTGATGAAGTCCCACAAGTCCATTTTATCTTTTGTTTCTCTTGCCTTTGGAGATGTGTCATGAAAAAGGTTGCTGTGGCCGATGTCGTAGAGGTTGCTGCCTATGCTC
>NW_023253630.1:0-2953 GCF_002007445.2 Ailuropoda melanoleuca | reverse complement strand
TCTGTTTTTGTGCCAGTACCATGCTGTCTTTGTGATCACAGCTTTGTAGTACAACTTGAAATCTGGCATTGTGATGCCCCCAGCTTTGTTTTTCCTTTTCAACACTTTCCTGGCGATTCGTGGCCTTTTCTGGTTGCACACAAATTTAAGAGCTGTTTGTTCCAGTTCTTTGAAAAATGTCATTGGTATTTTGATCGGGATAGCACTGAAAGTGTAGACTGCTCTGGGTAGCATGGACATTTTAACTATGCTAATTCTTCTGATCCATGAGCGTGGAATATTTTTCCATCGTTTTGTGTCTTCTTCAATGTCTTTCAAGAATGATTTGTAGTTTCTAGAATATGGACCCTTTACGTCTCTGGTTAATTCCAAGATAGGGTATGATTTTTGGTGCTATTGTAAATGGGATGGATTCCCTAATTTCTCTTTCTTCAGTCTCATTGTTCGTAATAGAAATGAAACTGATTTCTGAGCATTGATTTTGTATCCTGCCACACTACTGAATTGCTCTATAACTTCTAGTAGTTTGGGGGTGGATTCTTTTGGGTTTTCCATATAGAGTATCATGTCATCTGCGAAGAGAGATATTTTAACTTCTTCTTTGCCGATTTGGATACTTTTCATCCCCTTTTGTTGTCTGATTGCTGCTGCAAGGACTTCTAGTACTATGTTGAATAATAATGGCAAGAGTGGGGATCCTGGGGCGCCTGGGTAGCGCAGTCGTTGAGCGTCTGCCTTCGGCTCAGGGCGTGATCCCGGCGTTCTGGGATCGAGTCCCACATCGGGCTCCTCGCTGGGAGCCTGCTTCTTCCTCTCCCACTCCCCCTGCTGTGTTCCCTCTCTCACTGGCTGTCTCTCTGTCACATAAATAAATAAAAAATCTTAAAAAAAAAAAAAAAAGAGGGGGGATCCTTGTTGTGTTCCTGATCTTAAGGGAAAGGCTTCTAGCTTTTCCCCATTGAGAATGATATTTGCTGTAGGCTTTCCATAGATGGTTTTTATGAGATTGAGGAATGTACCCTCTATCCCTACACTCTGAAAGGTTTTAATAAGGAAAGGATGCTGTATTTTGTCAAATGCTTTTTCTGTATCTATTGAGAGGATCATACGATTTTTGGCTTTTTTCTTGTTGATATAATCTATCACACTGATAGATTTGTGAATGTTGAACCACCCTTGCATCCCAGGGATGAATCCCACTTGGTCATGATGGATAATCCTTTTAATGTACTGTTGGATCCTATTAGCTAGGATCTTGTTGAGAATTTTGGTGTCCATATTCATCAGGGAAATCGGTCTGTACTTCTCCTTTTTGATGGGGTCTTTGCCTGGTTTGGGGATCAAGGTAATATTAGCCTCATAGAATGAGTTTGGTAGCTTTCCTTCTGTTTCTATTTTTTGAAATAGCTTTAGGAGAATAGGTATTATTTCTTCTTTGAATGTTTGGTAGAATTCCCCAGGGAATCCATCAGGCCCCAGAGTTTTGTTTTTTGGAAGGTTTTTAATCACTGCTTCAATCTCTTCATAATTAACTGGTCTGTTTAAAAAATCAATTTCTTCCTGTTTCAGTCTTCGTAGTTTATAGGTTTCCAGGAAGGCCTCCATCTCTCCCAAGTTGCTTAATTTACTGGCATAAAGCTGTTGATAAAAGTTTCATCCTTCCTATTTCATTGGTGTTGGTTGTGACCTCTGCCTTTTCATTCATAATTTTATTAATTTGGGTCCTTTCTCTATTCTTCTGGATAAGTCTTGCCAGTGGCTTGTCTATTTTATTTATTCTTTCTAAGAACCAGCTTCTAGTTCTGTTGATCTGCTCTACTGTGCTTCTGGTTTCTAATTCACTGATCTCTGCTCTAATCTTGATCAACTGCTTTCTCGTGCGTGGATTAGGCCTGTTCTTCTGTTGCTGTTCCAGCTTCTTGAGGTGAGAATATAAAAACTGCATTTTAGATTTTTCTATTCTTTTGAGTGAGGCTTGGATGGCTATGTATTTTCCCCTTAGGATTGCCTTTGCAGTGTCCCATAGGTCTTGGACCATTGTGTTTTCATTCTCATTGGTTTCCATAAATTGTGTAAACTGATTTTTAATTTCCTGGTTTATCCAATCATTCTTGAGCAGGATGGTTCTTATTTTCCAAGTATTTAAGTTTCTTCCAATTTTTCCTTGTGATTGAGTTCCAATTTCAAAGCACTGTGGTCTGAGAATATGCAAGGAATAATTTTGGTCTTTGGTAACAGTTGAGACCTGTTTTGTGACCCAGTATATGGTCTATTCTGGAGAACGTTCCATGCGCATTCGAAAAGAATGAGTATTCTGTTGTTCTGGGGTGTAGTGTTCTATATATATATATATATATATATATATATATATATATCTCCAAGAGGTCCGCCTGGTCTAGTATGTCATTCAAAGCTCTTGTTTCTTTGTTGATTTTCTGCGTAGGTGATCTGTCTATTGCTGATACTGGAGTGTTGAGGTCCCCTACTATTAACTTATTTTTATCTATATGTCTCTTTATTCTGGTTAAGAGTTGGCTTGTGTATCTTGCTGCTCCCCTGGTGGGGGCATATATATTTTTAATTGTCATAGCCACTCGTTGGATACATCCTTTAAGAATAATATAGTGCCCTTCTGTGTCTCTAACTATAGTCTTTAGTTTAAAATCCAATCTGTCTTATATGAGAATTGCTATCCCAGCTTTCTTTTGAGGTCCATTGGCATGAAAGATGGTATTCCATCCCTTTACTTTCAGTCTGAATGTATCTTTAGGTTCAAAGTAAGTCTCTTGTAGACAGCAAANCTGTTCTGTATCACTCTTGGGGCCTTTTTACTTTTATAGAACCCCCCTTAATATCTCCTGTAGGGCTAGTTTTGTGGTTAGGAAATTGGTCAGTGACTGGCGATTCTGGAAGGTCTTTATCTCTCCATCAATTCTGAATGACAGCCTTGCTG
>NW_023253629.1:0-6670 GCF_002007445.2 Ailuropoda melanoleuca | reverse complement strand
AGGTTCATCCACATTGCAGTGGGCGTCTGAACGTCCTTCCTTCTTAAGGCTGAGTAGTACTCCGTTGTGTCAATGAACCCGGTTTTGTTTTATCCCTTCATCCTTGGTGAGATCTTTTAAAATGACTTGCGAACCTAACTGGTCATCTAAACATAATGGCCCTTGTTTGAATCAGCCCGTGGGCGCTGTCTAGGGGGCGCTGCACTGGGCATCGTGGGGGACACACGGAAGGGCTGTGAGACCCAGATGTCCTCGCCCTAAGTAGTTCGTGCCACGCAGTCTGTGTGCACCATGGCCAGAGCGTACTGAGGCTCAAACAAGATGGAACAGAATTGAGGGGGACATGGTAGGCAGGTGCACTCAGAGGGCATGGGGACTGGGGCAGAAGGTTCCAGGCTGAGACAGCGCTGGCAGGACAATGTCCCGGCCTCTTCTTAACTTTTGTATGGAGTGTTTCTCTACCCTCCTGAGAGACGACTTGCTCCCCAGGACTGAAGGGCTGTGTGTCTGGTGTGGGTGGCGGGGGAGGGGGTGGCAGAAGATGCAGGCAACTCCTCCTGGCACCGCGCGCCTGGAAGGCCAGCTTGGGTCCTGATGTTCCGATGATTGCGAGGAAGAGGAGCGTTGGCCCAGCCATGGGGCTCAAGTCCGTGTTACAGCCGCCTTGCACGCTCTCCTGCTCAGCATTGGTCGCAGTGCATCCGGGTGATGGGGACAGAGTTTGTAACTCCGGCTTGGGCCCGTGACGGCTGTTGTGTGTGCCACGACCTGATCTGAGAAACTGTTTAAAAAGTCTGATCGAGGGAAGAAGGTGCTAGGAGGTCCATGTTCCACCTTTTGGGTCTGAGGCTGGGAGGGGAACAGTGGGAAGGTTCATCATGCTGCGGCCCCAGACACAGGTGCCACCATGACAGCTCGTCTGTGCTCAGCCTGTGACCTTGGACAGGCCTGTCACACCAGCTCTCTGAGAGTCATTTGTCCCCAGTGAAATCTGGATATTAATACTGATTATTTTCAGGATCATCGGTTACACCAAGCATAAAATGAGAAAACATGAAATGTGACAAATGACAGCCTTTGCAAGTATTACCGCGATCTGGGGAGGAGAGGTGGAACAGTGAGGTCCAGACTTTCCCACGCAGTCTGGTTTCACGCCCGCAAATCCCATCTTCCAGGCAATTCTCTGGATATCCTGCAGTATTCCATCAGCCTAGAAAATATGTCCATGGATTTAAATACAAGAACAGATAGCAAAGGAAAAGCCAACTTTCCAGGAAGCCCCGTAAGCAGGCTTTTCTCCTAAGGACAGTTTCCCAGATGCCAGTCCCCATCTGGGCCATGCGTTTCGGGAGGAACACGCCCTGGGCATCACCCCCTGAGCTCTCCAGAGCTCCTCCTGCTCTGTGGGTCAGTGGTTTTAANCCCTGGGCATCACCCCCTGAGCTCTCCGGAGCTCCTCCTGCTCTGTGGGTCAGTGGTTTTAATGGGGTGACTGTTCTCAGGAGGGTAACCTTTTTTGGTCACGATCTCAGGGCTTCGAGGTTCTGATGGTCGCTGTCACATTCGTGTTAGGCCCAGCACCAAGGAGTAATCGGAGTTGCGTTCCCGCCTCTCCGGACACGTGTGCTCTCTTCCTGCACCAGCCCCGGAGTCAGGCTCCCCGAGACATGTCTGTTGTGGCAGAGCCCCCCACACAGCTGGGGGGGGTCATTGCCAAGTGGCCGATGCTTCTCACTCATGGCTGAGCCAGAGGGAGGGGCATGCAGACTGCATACCCCAAAAGAGCTCCCTCCTCCCTGTTGGTTTCTCTTTCGAGGGTGTAGGCTTCCTTCCTGCCCCACTCCCACTCAGGAGTGAGCGGTCCTCGTACACATATGTGGCAGTGACATGGTGGGGCCCCCCACGCTCTGTCCCACATCCCCCACAGATCCTGGCGGTGCCGCAGGCAACACCCATCACACTTGGCTTTCTATAGTCACCGCCACCCCCTGCTGCGGGCCCCGTCCTCTGGAAGCGAGATTCTTGAGTGGGAAGATCTGTGGTCTCTGAGCCAGGCAGTCAGGGCGTCCACCCCGGCTCTGCAGCACGCTAGCTGTGTGACCTCAGGGAACTCAGGAAAGTCATCATGGCTCCGAGCCTCAGTTGCACATGTGTAAAATGGGTATAAAAATACCACCCCTACGTTAATGTAGACCACGGTGTTTCCAAATGAAGGTGCCCAGAGGACTTCTGCTTTTAAAGTTGTACTTCTGACTTGGTTCCTTTTGATGGAGGTGGGGAGCGGGAGGGAGGACAGAGTGATGAGTTAAATATGAAAAATATGTACCACACGCTATCTTCTAATTTACAAAAAAAGAAAAGAAAAGAAAGGAAGGAAGAAAGATAGATAGATCAATGAGATGCAGGAATTGGCACACTTTCTCTGTAAAGGTCCAGATAGTAAATATTTTAGGCTTTTCGAGCCAGACGGTCACTGTGGAAACTGCTCAGCTCTGGTCTGGCAGCATGAAAGCAGCTGCAGGCACAAATGAGCATGGCTAGATTGGGCCAAGTGCACAGAACACAGGGTGCAGGATTCACCCTTGACCATAGTTTGCCAACTGCAGAATTGGGGAACTTGACCCAAGAGGAACATTCTTTTATTATTTTTTTAACAATTTCATTTATTTATTAGCGAAAGAGAGCACGAGCGGTGGGGAGGGGCAGAGGGAGAGGAAGAAGCAGACTCCATGCTAAGCGGGGAGACCAACGTGGGGCTCGATCCCAGGACCCTGGGATCATGACCAAGGGGAAAATTCTTAAAGGACATTAGCAAACAGAATATGAACATACCAGCCAATGTGCTTCCTTTCTAATGAAATGCATGCAAAGTAACACAACAGGGGCAAGCCATTTTACACCTGTCTCACTGGCGAAGGTCAGAAGGTACTCGTATACCGTGGCTTTGACAGGTATACTTACCAACAGGACATGTGCAGAAACCCTCTGGTCTAGGAATCCTGCTTCAAAGAATCTGTCTCACAGATGGAGTGTTTCTGCATGCTGCTATTCATTGTAGCCTTGTTTATCACAAGAAAAAGTTTGAAGCCACACAAATGTGCCCCAGGAGTGAGGTCCATTCAATACCATGGAGTTCTGTGAGGCCATTAATGGCCCAGGTGGGAGTCTGGGGGACATCTGAGGAGTTTCTGGAAAAAAAACACTAGCACATATAAGAAACTGCCCTCGTAGGGACCTTGGGGAGAGGAGCTTGGTATTTATTTTCTGTTTTGTAGTATTTATTTTATGTCCTTGTCCTTTTTTTTCCCTTTTTTTTTTTTTTAACCAAGAGCATCTGTTCGGGTGCCTGGATAGCACAGCGGTTAAGTGTCTGCCTTCGGCTCAGGGCATGATCCCAGTGTTATGGGATCGAGCCCCACATCAGGCTCCTCTGCTGTGAGCCGCTTCTTCCTCTCCCACTCCCCCTGCTTGTGTTCCCTCTCTCGCTGGCTGTCTCTCTGTCAAATAAATGAATAAAATCTTTTTTTTTTTTTTAAAGAGCATCTGTTATCTTTATGATGAAGAAAACACCAATGTAGGGGCGCCTGGGTGGCTCAGTGGGTTAAGTGTCTGCCTTTGGCTTGAGCCTTCATCTCAGGGTCCTGGGATCAAGCCCCATGGTGGGCTCCCTGCTCAGCGGGGAGCCTGCTTCTCCCTCTCCCTCTGCCCCACCCCCTCACTTGTGCATGCACACTCTCTCTCTCTCTCTCAAATAAATAAAATTAAATAGGAAAACAATAATGTAAAGTCAGGTTAAGAAGAGTGTCTAGGGTTGTCCCCATCTGCTGCTGCTGCTGTCCTAGCTTCCCTGGGTCGCACCTGCCAGCCCCGAGAGCCTGACTTCTGATCTCAGCTGCATCCCAGTAAGAGAAATCCCAGGGCCCCAGTGCTCCCATTGAAAGGCAAGACACCTCCCGAATATGACATGCACAGCCACTGAGTGTTTCCATCACCCACGTGACCAAGCACCCAGATGGAGACACAGGTCCCTTCCAGGCCCCTGAGGTGGGGATGTGTCTCAAGCCCCTGCCCTGTCACTAACCCCCACCTCCTTTGCCTGTCCTTGAATGTAGATGGAATGTGGGGCATGTTCCCTTTTGCCTCCCGCTAGAGACCCGCTCGTGCACCGCTGGGGTTCTCAGAGCGGCACCATCTGAACCTACCACACCTTCTTCCCTNCTTCCCCGTCCTGCCGCTGGGAAGCCTCTGCATGTTTGCGCTTCGGGGCTCTTAGGATAAAGCTGCTGTGGACATTCTTGCAGAAGTCTTGGTGGCAATGCGCCATTTTTTTTTTTAATCTGAAGGCGAACAGAAGCCCCACGCCAGCGATACTGAGCTTCCGTAAATTGTTGTTTTAGTGGGCAAATGTTGGAATGAAGTACAGCCATGTCTTACCGACATTAGTGCTTCCTTCCTGGCCTCTGAGTAAGGATTGTGTGATTCATTGAAGTTTCCTAAGAAGAAATGGCCTTTTTTTTTTAAAGGGATTTGACTGTAGGTGGTTCAGGGGGACGCGTTCAGTTGAATGGTACTGGTACCTCGCACGGCCTTCCCAGGCTGCAGGCTCCAAGTCTCAGGTGCTTTCCGAAAAACCCACGTGTTAACTTCCATCACTCCCGGGGCGCCCTAGCCATCGGTCATCCCTGTCTGTGGACAAAGAGACGGGTGCGCGGAGATCCCCCGTTCCCAGGGGTGTTCTCTGTCTCCGCAAGCCCTGTCTCCCGGAGACCCTCGGGGAGGTTCTGTTGCATGGCTTCTATATTCGGGGAGGTTTTAGGTCCCAGAGGAAAGTGGCCCCAAGTAGGGGAGACTCCCCCCGCCCCCAGACTACAGCAGAGTATGGGCATTCACAGGGAACGGACCGATCCCTTTCTCACTTAATGTCACAAAGAACTTCGACACCAGGTTGCGTCTTTCTTAACTAATTTTAAAATCCACTTTTTAAGCCCAACCTTCTCTGTCTTGTGGCAGAGTCAGACGAACGGAGCCCAAGAGGCCCTCCTGCCCTAAGCTGGTGGCCACCCACCCTCGTGGGTCTGGGCACACGGCCACTCCCTGCCCCCCTCCAGGCCCGCTGCCCCCCCCAAGTGCCGGAGCCCACGTCCTCTGTCTGGAGACTCCTCGGGCACCCACACCCTTGCTCTCCTGCCTCATCCACATCTCCTTCTCTCCAAGGATCATCACCATCCGCATACAGATAGGCTGCAGCTCTACCCGCCTTTGAAGAAAAGAAGAGCCCCCCACCCCACCCCCCGGCTTGCCTGGCTCCTGCGGCTCCCCGTGGGCCTGGCTCTGGCCTGCTGTGCCCCAGTCTGCTGCTCTCTCGTGGCAAAGCCCACAGCAGGGACTTACGGTCTCAGTCCTGGAGGCTGGAAGTCCCAGATGAATGTGCAGTCAGGCTGGGGTCTCCAGAGGCCCCTCTCCAGGGTGAGTGGACAGCTGCAGCCTTGCCGTGTCCTCCCGGGGCTTTCCCTCTGTGTGCATTTGCCCGTGCAACTCTGTGTGTGTCCCGTTTCCTCCTCCTACTGGGACACTGGTCCTGCTGGGCTGGGGCTAACTCTAACAGCTTCATTTTAACTTAACCAGCTCTTTACAGACCTTACCTCCAACTACAGGTCCCGGGGTTCAGGCTTCAATGTATGAACTTGGGGGATGCCCTTCAGCCCATCAGCTTTAGAGCAGGTCTTTTTGGAAATGTTGTCTACACTGTCTGTCCCCCGCTCCTCCACTGCCCTCTGTCTGGACCCCAGCACTCTATTTCAGTAGCTCTTATCAAGGTCACTGGTGGGCCCCAAGCAGCTTAGTTCAGGGGTCCATTCTTGGTCCTCCCAGGACTTGACCCCGGCCTCACGTGACCGTCCACCCCATGCTCAGGACATGGCATGGGTCCCACCATACTGACCCCTCTTTCCTACTTCTCTTTTCTGATTCCTCAGTAACCCCCCACCTCAGGGTCAGGGTGTCCGGGGCCTCTGCTCCCCATGCTCTCCTTCCCCGAGTGCTCCCTAACGACTGCCAGGTCTCTGTCTGCTGCTCAGGCCCCCTCCTGAGTTCTAGAGGCTAACAGCCAACAGTCTCAACTTATCTGCCTGAACGTGGCATAGATCCAGAATTTCCTGACCCTGCCAGGTGCTCAGGCTACACGCCTTAGAGAGACTCCTGAGTTNAGTCCTCTCTGGGAAACAGGAGTACGTCCCCTTGCTCAGCGCAGGAGTCCCACCTGCTCTGGCGAGATCATGGAGGATGCTGTTCTTACGCCTCGTTGGAGCATCTGTTTGGGGACGTGCTCACCCAGCAGGTGGAGTATAGCACGGTGTGCCGGAGACACCGCCCAGCTCAGAAAAGGGGACTTGGAGTCTGGCCACGAACCCCTCGGGCGGTCTTAGCCAAGTCCCTTCTGCCTTCTGGGCTCGGTTTCCTCCATCACACAGGACATCACACAGGACCTGGTGGCACATGGGGTCCTTCTTGAGGGCCAGCTCCTTGCAGTTAGTGATGGCTCTCATGAGAAGAACCGGGCTCTGTGTGAGAGTTCTGTGATCGATTGCCCATGTCTGCCGTGGGGTAAAACTGAAAACTGAACCCTGGTACCTCCGATGAGTCATCTGTGCACTTGCCTGTCATGACCAGG
>NW_023253628.1:4463-6110 GCF_002007445.2 Ailuropoda melanoleuca | reverse complement strand
AACGCCAGCATGTGGATCCTTGGACTGGCCGGGACATGGTTGTTGCTTTTGTGTTCCTAAGTCTGGCTGGGAGACCCATGCTCCACTGCTTCCTGCAGTCCTGTCTGGGAACAGAGCTTCGGTCTCCATCATCAACCATCCAGGGAGGAATCAGCACCTCCACACAGAGACTTTCATCTTATAGACCCACCAGGTGAGTCTGAGAGCTCAGCAGGTATTTCAGGGAAGGATCAGAGAGAATGGAAACTGAGAACATGTCCTGAGGTCACCTGAGATGAGATAGACTCATTTATAATTATTTTATGTAATGTGTTCAAAAGAGAAGTGTCCTTCGGGTAAAGGAGTACAGGCATCATTGTTGATGATACCTGGTGTGAGTGGAAGACCAGTTGGATGAGGAGGGGGAGGGAACTGGAGGACCTAAAGTGGTTCCAGTGAAATTAGAACACATTCAAGGAGTTTGTGCTAAGGGAGCAGGAAAACAGAGTATTGGTCTTAGAGGCATGTGCGGTGAACTTTTAAAGATGTGATGTTTTTGAGCACGTTCCTTATTTATAGAAACACCCAGACGCATGCAGGTAGCTGTTCCCTTGCAACATCAGTTCCTGAGACATACACTTCTCAGAACCTTCTCTCACAGTGAGTATTCACATGAAATAATTGTGCTTCGTATGCAAAAAGGGATATGCTAATTAGCTTTACTTTGTAATACTTCATTACCAAGAGGTGTGGAAACCATGGCGACTGTGAGGTAGATGAAACTCAGCCAAATCTCTTCACCAGTGATAAGCAGGTATTTACTCACAGGAAGGAAGTGTACTGTAAGCTTTTACATATACTGAGGTAGGCTGGCTGCCACCCTAGGAGGAAGGGTGCTGCTATCTCAGTATTTGAGTGAGGATATTCGCATTTGTAACAGATTGGTTGTCTCTCCCAAGTTTAAACATTTTAGATGTGGTAGATCTGACATTCAATACCCAGTTGTCTGATTTCGAGAGTTTTGCATTTAAATCTGTAGGGAAAGTCTTTTATTATTTTATCTTTAAAAATCCCCTTCTATTGTCCAATTTCACTTGTAAATTGCAGTTTATTCCCTTTGCACTCTTTTTTTCCTAGCGAGATATTCAATTAGTAAAATGTCTTGCTATCTTAAAAATACCACTCTATTCATATTTAGATACATTGTTATTTTTCTGCATTGTTAATCATTCTGGGCAGCAAGGGGATGTGGACTGGGGCTGGAATGCTGCCAGAACCAGGGAGACTTTCTGCTTATCAGTCTCTCAGGGACCCCCTGAGCTTATTAGATCTCCCTTACCTCTTGTGTCCATTTCTTTCCTCTCTGTGGTTTTTGAATCATTTTTTTAAGTTTATTTAAATGCAGGTCAGAACGTGATCCTATTAAAATGGAGTCCAGTGTTTTTACGTCCAGTAGAGGCTTTACTAACTAGATTTTAAGTACTGTTTACACAGTCTTCAGGGTAAAGGTGATCTCATGTTGACAGCTTGCCTTCTACCACTTCTTTCAACAGTATTGTGGCTAAAGGCAGGAAAAGCATGAGAGTAACATAGTGGTGGGAGGGGGTATTGCTCTGTGTTCAAGTGTGAGCCAGTGATTGTGTGTGTGTGTGTGTGTGTGTGTGTGTG
>NW_023253628.1:0-1305 GCF_002007445.2 Ailuropoda melanoleuca | reverse complement strand
GCAAGTGCAGTGGCCTCGGTGATGTACACGGTGGTCACGCCCATGCTGAACCCCTTCATCTACAGCCTGAGGAACAGAGACATAAAGAGGGCTCTGAAAAGAATCATTGGGCTTCCAGTGATGTAAGGGCCAATCATTCTGGGGCTGAAGAAGTGCCCATGATCGCAGGACTCAAGCTTCAGAGTCAGGAACTGCCATACTTCTATCAGGCTGTGGAAGTAAAAGAGGTTCCTTTTATTTATTTCCTGGAATTTCCATTTGTTTGAATTCAACTTCTCCATGCATTGAAGTAACTCACTTTTTTAGGCTTCTGTTCTGTCTGATATACAGACAGTTTTCCTCTTTGTCCATTTCCTACTTTTTTGAAGTTTTTTCCAGCCTTGAACAAAAATATGTGGAGATTCCCATTTATGTCATAGGTTACCGTGATTTTCTTAAGCGTACTTTCTACTCAAAGAATATATATCACCCCAAGTAATTTTCCCCTATTTTACTAAAAGGATAGTCATGAGTCGTAGTATTTATTAAGAAAAAACTAGTTTGATAATGAAGGACATTTATATAATTTTACATTAAAGGAAAATATGAGACCCCAATCATTCACTTTTGTGTTCATCAGTATTTTGTAGATCTCTGCCTTCGTTGCTTATCCTGACAATATAGACTAACTTAAAGTCTCTCCTATAGGGAGTGACCGAGGTCCACTCTCCTTATTAGGATCATGTCCTTCTATGCAGCTGTGTCCATTGTACCTACCACACTAATTGGCAAAATGATTACCAAGTACATCTCTCCAAGTGAAGTTTACATAGAAATTTATATTAGAATAAATATATTAATTTCATATGGCCTTTGAGCCAGGGAAGATCTTAAATAGGATGAAGAAAAGTTGAAATTATAATTTGTATTACAGAACCAGATATTCCATTTTATATTGTCCGTCTACGCATTGAATGTGGAGTTTTATGTCCGTGTAGAAGAGTCGGTGTTCCCCACTCAGGTAGGAGAATCAGCTGGCATATCCACGGAATTTTACTGAATCCTCTTCCGCTTCCTGCTGTACAGAAATAGGACTCTTTGCTCTAAATGAAATATCTCCTCTTTTCTAAACTTTGTCATGACCAGGAAATGGGCGATGATTGAACAACGTCAACATCATCCATTCTATATCATCCATGTATATCCTCAGGACCAAAGGATGACTCGTTAGAGAGATTGAATTCCTGTCCAGTCATGTGATTCGGGTCACATCTTTTGTGCAAGAGGCATGTCCTTCCAGCCTCTCTTGGTTACCTGGAAGGAATC
>NW_023253627.1:0-4945 GCF_002007445.2 Ailuropoda melanoleuca | reverse complement strand
AAGCTACCAAACTCATTCTATGAGGCTAATATTACCTTGATCCCCAAACCAGGAAAAGACCCCCTCAAAAATGAGAATTATNCCTCAAAAAGGAGAATTACAGACCGATTTCTCTAATGAATATGGATGCCAAAATCCTCAACAAGATCCTTGCTAATAGAATCCAACAGTACATTAAAAGGATTATCCATCATGACCAAGTGGGATTCATACCTGGGATGCAAGCATGGTTCAACACTCGCAAATCAATCAATGTGATACATCATATCAACAAGAAAAGACTCAAGAACCATATGATCCTCTCAATTGATGCAGAAAAAGCATTTGACAAAATACAGCATCCTTTCCTGATTAAAACCCTTCAGAGTGTAGGAATAGAGGGTACATTTCTCAATCTCATAAAAGCCATCTATGAAAAGCCTACTGCAAGCATTATTCTCAATGGGGAAAAGCTGGAAGCCTTTCCCTTAAGATCAGGAACACGACAAGTGCCCACTCTCACCACTATTATTCAACATAGTACTAGAAGTCCTTGCAACAGCAATCAGAATTATTTCTACTTTAATAAAATATTTGCAACCTTGCTCATGTCAAACTTCATATTTATGTAGTTATAATTTTTAAAAAAAATTATTATGTCAGTTAATCGTTTTGCCTTTTCTCCGATTCTTCTAGCTCTCAGGCTGATTTTTCCTTGCCCAACTACTAGATATGGTATGCTAAAAAAATAGATGAATGTACTAGTTAATATTGATAACACTTACCAATTAAATTATTTTTACTTTTAAAAATTCATATGTGATCTATTATTAGTTTTATTTATTTATTTATTTTTTAATTTGGATCTAATGAATGTATGACATTAATTTCAGGTATACAACATAATGATTTGCTATTTGTATATATTGCAAAATTATCACTGCAGTAAGTCTAGTTAACATCTCTAACTGCACAGTTAAAAATTTTTTTCTTGTGATAAGAACTTTACTTATTTATTTTTTATTGTAATAATATTTTTTTTATTATGTTAGTCACCGTANTGTTAATCACCATACAGTACATCCCCAGATTCCGATGTAAAGTTTGATGCTTCATTAGTTGCGTATAACACCCAGTGCACCATGCAATACGTGCCCTCCTTACTACCCATCACCAGTCTATCCCATTCCCCCACCCCCTCCCCTCTGAAGTCTTCAGTTTGTTTCTCAAGAGTCCATAGTCTCTCATGCTTCATTCCCCCTTCTGATTACCCCTCTTTCTTTATCCCTTTCTTCCCCTAATGATCATCCTAGTTCTTATGTTCCATAGATGAGAGAAATCATATGATAATTGTCTTTCTCTGCTTGACTTATTTCACTTAGCATTATCTCCTCCAGTGCCGTCCATGTTGCAGCAAATGTTGAGAATTCGTTCTNGATTCCGATGTAAAGTTTGATGCTTCATTAGTTGCGTATAACACCCAGTGCACCATGCAATACGTGCCCTCCTTACTACCCATCACCAGTCTATCCCATTCCCCCACCCCCTCCCCTCTGAAGTCTTCAGTTTGTTTCTCATAGTCCATAGTCTCTCATGCTTCATTCCCCCTTCTGATTACCCCTCTTTCTTTATCCCTTTCTTCCCCTAATGATCTTCCTAGTTCTTATGTTCCATAGGTGAGAGAAACCATATGATAATTGTCTTTCTCTGCTTGACTTATTTCACTCAGCATCATCTCCTCCAGTGCTGTCCATGTAGGAGCAAATGTTGAGAATTCGTTCTTTCTGATAGCTGAGTAATATTCCATTGTATATATGGACCACAGCTTCTTAATCCAGTCATCTGTTGAAGGGCATCTCGGCTCCTTCCATGATTTAGCTATTGTGGACAATGCTGCTATGAACATTGGGGTGCATATGGCCCTTCTCTTCACTACGTCTGTATCTTTGGGGTAAACACCCAGTAGTGCAATGGCTGGGTCATAGGGTAGTTCAATTTTTAACTTTTTAAGGGACCTCCACACTGTTTTCCAGAGTGGCTGTACCAACTTGCATTCCCACCAACAATGTAGGAGGGATCCCCTTTCTCCACATCCTCTCCAGCAATTGTTGTTTCTTGCCTTGTCAATTTTTGCCATTCTACCTGGCATGAGGTGGTATCTTAGTGTGGTTTTGATTTGGATTTCCTTGATGGCTAATGATTTTGAACATTTTTTCATGTGTCTGTTAGCCATTTGTATGTCTTCATTGGAAAAGTGTCTGTTCATATCTTCTGCCCATTTTATGATTTGTTTATTTGTTTCTCATGTATTGAGTTTGAGAAGTTCTTTGTAGATTTTGGATACCAGTCTTTTATCTGTAGTGTCATTTGCAAATATATTCTCCCATTCCATGGGCTGCCTCTTAGTTTTTTTTGACTGTTTCCTTGGCTATGCAGAAGCTTTTTATCTTGATGAACACCCACAAGTTTATTTTATCTTTTGTTTCTCTTGCCTTTGGAGATGTGTCATGAAAAATGTTGCTGTGGCCGATGTCTTAGAGGTTGCTGCCTATGCTCTCCTCTAGAATTTTGATGGATTCCTGTCACATATTGAGGTCTTTCATCCATTTAGGGTTTATTTTTGTGTATGGTGTGAGAGAGTGGTCAAGTTTCATTCTTTTGCATGTAGCTATCCAATTTTCCCAGCACCATTTATTGAAGAGACTGTCTTTTTTCCACCGGATGTTTTTTCCTGCTTTATCAAATATTAGTTGCCCAAAGTGCCAAGGGTCCATTTCTGGGTTTCTATTCTGTTCCATTGGTCTATGTGTCTGTTTTTGTGCCAGTACCATGCTGTCTTTGTGATCACAGCTTTGTAGTACAGCTTGAAATCAGGCATTGTGATGCTCCCAGGTTTGTTTTTTTCCTTTTCAACACTTCTTTGGCGATTCGTGGCCTTTTCTGGTTCCTTAAAAAACAAAACGCCAGGGCCTGATGGATTCCCTGGAGAATTCTACCAAACATTCAAAGAAGAAATACCTATTCTCCTAAAGCTATTTCAAAGAATAGAAACAGAAGGAAAACTACCAAACTCATTCTATAAGGCCAATATTGCCTTGATTCCCAAACCAGGCAAAGACCCCATCAAAGAGGAGAATTACAGACCGATTTCCCTAATAAATATGGATGCCAAAATTCTCAATAAGATCCTAGCTAATAGGATCCAACAGTACATTAAAAGGATTATCCATCATGACCAAGTGGGATTCATCCCTGGGATGCAAGGGTGGTTCAACATTCGCAAATCTATCAGTGTGATAGATTTTATCAACAAGAAAAAACCTAAGAGTCATATAATCCTCTCAATAGATGCAGAAAAAGCATTTGACAAAATACAGCATCCTTTCCTGATTAAAACCCTTCAGGGGCGCCTGGGTGGCACAGCGGTTAAGCGTCTGCCTTCGGCTCAGGGCATGATCCCGGCATTATGGGATCGAGCCCTGCGTCAGGCTCTTCCGCTATGAGCCTGCTTCTTCCTCTCCCAGTCCCCCTGCTTGTGTTCCCTCTCTTGCTGTCTGTCTCTATCTCTGTTGAATAAATAAATAAAGTCTTAAAAAAAAAACCCTTCAGAGTGTAGGGATAGAGGGTTNTTTCCTGATTAAAACCCTTCAGGGGCGCCTGGGTGGCACAGCGGTTAAGCGTCTGCCTTCGGCTCAGGGCATGATCCCGGCATTATGGGATCGAGCCCTTCGTCAGGCTCTTCCGCTATGAGCCTGCTTCTTCCTCTCCCAGTCCCCCTGCTTGTGTTCCCTCTCTTGCTGTCTGTCTCTATCTCTGTTGAATAAATAAATAAAGTCTTAAAAAAAAAACCCTTCAGAGTGTAGGGATAGAGGGTTCATTCCTCAATCTCATAAAAAACCATCTATGAAAAGCCTACAGCAAATATCATTCTCAATGGGGAAAAGCTGGAAGCCTTTCCCTTAAGATCAGGAACACAAGGATGCCCACTCTCGCCACTATTCTTCAACGTGTACTAGAAGTCCTTTCAACAGCAATTAGACAACAAAAAGGCATAAAAGGCATCGAAATAGGGAAAGAAGAAGTCAAACTCTCTCTCTTTGCAGATGACATGATACTCTATATAGAAAACCCAAAAGACTACACCCCCAAACTACTAGAACTTATAGAGCAATTCAGTAATGTGGCGGGATACGAAATCAATGCTCAGAAATCAGTTGCATTTCTATACACGAACAATGAGACTGAAGAAAGAGAAATTAGGGAATCCATCCCATTTACAATAGCACCAAAAATCATACATTATCTTGGAATTAACTTAACCAGAGACGTAAAGGACCTATATTCTAGAAACTACAAATCACTCTTGAAAGACATTGAAGAAGACACAAAAAGATGGAAAAAATATTCCATGCTCATGGATTGGAAGAATTAACATAATTAAAATGTCCATGCTACCCAGAGCAATCTACACTTTCAATGCTATCCTGATCAAAATACCAATGACATTTTTCAAAGAACTGGAATCAACAGCCCTTAAATTTGTTACTTTTAAAATCTACTTTCTTAGCACATTTCAGATATACAATACAGTATTGATAATTTTAGTCACCACGCTATATGTTATATACTCAGGACTTATTTACTTTATACCTGGAAGTTTGTACCATTTGACCCACTTGACCCATTCTACCCAGCCCCCACCCCCCACCTCTGGTAACCAATCTGTTCTCTGAGTTCCATTTTTTGTTTTTCTTTGTTTGTTTTTTAGATGCTACATGTAAGTGAAATCATACTATACTTTTCCTATCTGACTTATTTTACTTGGCATAATACCCTCACAGTCTATCCACATTGTCACAAATGGCAAGATTTCTTTCTTTCTTTATGGTTGAAGAGTATTCCATTATATATATATAATCCATAAAATATATAATATTATTATATAATATTAATCTAATATAATATA
>NW_023253626.1:0-5163 GCF_002007445.2 Ailuropoda melanoleuca | reverse complement strand
CCACTCTTTGAGTAACAAGCCTGTGGCCCTGTGATAGAGTAAGGTGCAGGTGGCTGTAGGTTTTCTTTACAAAAAAAATCATGTTTGCATAAAATTTTGAATGACTAGTATATCCAGTCATTCTAGTGGCTGAGATATATTCTGTGTTTGTTTCTTTTATATAATTACCCTCGGCTGACAGCAAAGTAAGTACTTTTAGAAAAGACTTTCTAGTATGCAGAAAAAGAGCCACTTTAACTGGTCCACGTTCTAGTACCTGGAAAATTTGAATATGTTATTTTTGTCGGAAGAGAGAGATTTAGGTAGTAAATGGAATAAGGCTGCTAAACAGCTGACCTTAAACTAAGACTGGCCAAGATTATGCAGATGGAAGTAATATAATCATTATGCTCCTCTGAATGTGGGAGAGGGAAGCAGAATAGCTGGATCGGAGAGAGATGTGAAGATGCCACATCTCTGGCTTTGAAAATGGAGAAAGGACAGTGAGCCATGAATGCTTGTCATTAGAAACTGCGATAGGAAAGAAAAGAGTCTCTCCTGTAGCATCCAGCAGGAAGCAGGCCCTGCAGACATCTTGATTTTAGCCCTGAGTCTTACTTCAGGCTTCTGGCCTCAAAAACAGTAAGAGCATAAATTTGTTTCTTTGAAGCCTCCAGCATAGTAATTTATTATAGCAGAAATAGGAATGTAATACAGACATCTATCCAATAAAATTGTTTTGGAGTAAAGCAAATTTTGGTTTTCAATTAATTCCTTTTCTACTCTTGGGTAAGGGTATTTTGTGTTGAAATCCAATCTTAACTGGAAGAAAAGAAAGAATAAAGTCAGTTTGGAGCTTCTGCTCCATTGCTGGAATGCAATGGAAAAACTGAATTCCCCATTGCTAAAATACACATGTGACTTACTTTCTTAATTACATATGTATTTTGGAAAGAGAGAGAGAGAGAGAGAGAGTGCTGGGGAAGGGCAGAGGGAGAGGGAGAGAGAATCCTTAAGAAGACTTCCCACTGAGCATGGAGCTGACGTGGTGCTTGAATCCATGCCCTGATTTCATTCCGGGATCCAAAATCAAGAGTCGGACCCTTAACTGACTGAACCACTGAAGTACCCCTTTTATTTATTTTTAAATTTATCTCTATGCTCAATGTAGGGCTTGAACTCATTACCCTCAGCTCAAGAAATGCATGCTCTGGCTGCCTGCCTGGCTCCGTTGGTGGAGAGGGGGACTCTTGAACTCAGGATTGTGGGTTTGAGCCCCACGTCATTGTAGAGATCACTTAAAAATAAAATCTTTAAAGAAAAAAAATGAAGTTGTTGCTTGTTCCACTGACTGAGCCAGCCAGGTGCCCTATGCCATTACATTAAAATATGGATTCTTTATTTTATTTTATTTTACTTTTATTTATTTACTTATTTTTTATTATATGTTTTTTATTTTATTTAAATTTAATTAGCCAACGTATAATACATCATTAGTTTTTGATGCAGTGCTCAATGATTCATCAGTTGTGTAACACCCAGTGCTCATCACATCTTGTGCCCTCCTTAATACCCATCACCTTGTTACCCCATCCACCTACCCACCTCCCTTTCCGGAATCCTCAGTTTGTTGCCCAGAATCCATAGTCTCTCTTGGTTCATCTCCCCATCTAATTTCCCCCTTCAGTTTTTCCTTCCTTCTGCTAACTTCTTCCTTGCAATTCCTCATGTTCCACATGTAAGTGAAACCATATGATAATTGTCTTTCTCTGCTTGATTTATTTCACTTCACATAATCCCCTCCAGTTTCCTCCAGGTAGATGCAAATGTTGGGTAATCATCCTTTCTGATGGCTGAGTAATATTCCATTGTATATATGGACCACATCTTCTTTATCCAGTCATCTGTTGAAGGGCATCTGGGCCCCTTCCACAGTTTGGCTATTCTGGACATTGCTGCTATGAACATTGGGGTGCATGTGCCCCTTCTTCTGCCCCTGGATTCTGTTTTGGGGGGAGGGTTTTGATTACTGCTTCAATTGACTTTCTGATTATGGATCTATTCAGGTTTTCTACCTCTTCCTGTTTTAATTTTGGTACTTTATAAGTTTCCAGGAATGCATCCATTTCTTCCAGATTGCCTGATTTGTTGGCATATATTTGCTCACAATATGTTCTTAAAATTTCTGTATTTGCTTGGTGTTGGTTGTGATCTCTCCACCCTTTCATTCATGATTTTTTTTTTAATTTCAGTCCTTTCTCTTTTCTTTTGGATAAGTCTGGCCAGATGTTTATCAAACTTATCAATTTNTTTGCTCACAATATGTTCTTAAAATTTCTGTATTTGCTTGGTGTTGGTTGTGATCTCTCCACCCTTTCATTCGTGATTTTTTTTTTTTAATTTCAGTCCTTTCTCTTTTCTTTTGGATAAGTCTGGCCAGAGGTTTATCAAACTTATCAATTCNAGATGTTTATCAAACTTATCAATTTTTTCAAAGAACTAGCTACTACCTTCATTGATCTACTGTTCTTCTGGCTTCTATTTCATTAATTTCTCCTCTAATGAGGGCATGAGCAGACACTTCTCCAAAGAAGACATACAAATGGTCCACAGACACATGAAAACATGCTCCACATCACTTGCCGTTAGGGAAATACAAATCAAAACCACAGTGAAATACCACCTTTTACCAGTTAGAATGGCAAAAATTAACAAGACAGGAAACAACAGATGTTGGCGAGGATGTGGAGAAAGGGGAACCCTCTGACACTGTTGGTGGGAATGCAAGCTGGTAAAGCCACTCTGGAAAACAATATGGAGTTTCCTCAAGAATTTAAAAATACAGCTACATTACAACCCAGCACTTGCACTACTGGGTATTTACCCCAAAGATACAGATGTAGTGAAAAGATGGTGCATATGCACCCCAATGTTCATAGCAGCATTGTCCACAATAGCCAAACTGTGGAAGGAGCCGAGATGTCCTTCAATGGATGAATGGAGAAAGATGTGGTTCATATATCAATGGAATTTTACTCAGCGATCAGAAAGGATGAATAGCTCTCATTTACAACGACATGGATGGACCTGGAGGGTATTATGCTAAGCGAAATAAGTTTATCAGACAATTATCATATGGTTTCACTCATAAGTGGAACATAAGGAATAATGCAGAGCACCAAAAGGGGAAGGGAGGGAAAACTGAATAGGAAGAAATCAGAGAGAGAGACAAACTATATGAGACTCTTGACTGTGGGAAACTAAGTGAGGGTTACAGAAAGGAGCGGCAGGGAGGGATGGGGTAACCATGTTATGGATATTAAGAAGGGCACAAGATTTGACAAGCACTGGGTGTTATATGCAACTAATTAATCAGGGAACATTACATCAATAATGAAAAATGTATTCTATGTTGGCTNATGTACTCTATGTTGGCTAATTAAACAAACTGAGGGCTTCAGAGGGGAGGGGGTGGGGGAATGGGATAGACTGGTGATGGGTAGTAAGGAGGGCATGTATTGCATGGTGCACTGGGTGTTATACAAAACTAATGAATCATCTAACTTTATAACAAAAACCAGAGATGTACTGTATGGTGACTAACATAATGTAATAAAAATATTATTATAATTAAACAAAATAAACTTAATTAAAAAAAAGAAAGAAGGAAAAAAATGAACAAAGGAAATTTGGGGTCCATATTGGAATGGCAACTTTCTACTGTGATTTACATAAACATAAAAATGTCTAGTCAATAAATAGAGAGACAGAGAGTGAGATGGGGGGGATAAATGAATGAGGGAGAGGAATGCTCTAATAAACTCAGGTGGTCCCTGAGAGACTGTGTGGAAGGGTCATCTTCCTTGTTCTGACAGCTTCCCACCCCTGATTACATTCTGTTATGCCCAGCAAAAATGATAAGAGAACAGAATAAACTTATTTAAAAGACAGGGATATCTTATGGTGTATTTACACAAAACTATATCAATAAAAATGTAAATATGAGTTGATATTAACATATATATATATTTCTTTTATGTATCCTAGACACTTGATTAAAGGGATATACCAACACTTCACAAAAGGAAGTATACACAATACAACAAAAGTTGGGCATTTTTATATCAAGCATAGAAGACTTATTTTTTCCCTGTACCTCCAGCATCATTATTTGACTGATTCCTCTCTGTGTGTTCTGATAGGGGATGAGGTTAGCCCCTTTCTCCCTTGTCTTATGTGACATCTTCACATTGTTACTCTTGGGCTTTGGGTAAAGAGCTCCCTTTGAGGAAGCTAAAGGGCACCTCTAATCCTTATTCTTAACTTCATCCATGTGCAAAGGCCTCCCCAGACCATGCTCTATATCCTGCCCAAAGCATGACAATTCTCTTCCTTTATACTGAATAACTTGCTTCATAGGATGATGCCATATGATTACACACATGTATTTCATTGTGCTCTGTCTTCACTGAGGCAATGCAACACCCCAAAGAGCAGGGAATTCACCTTCTGTGTTCATTTTTGTTTTTCCACAAAATTATGTGAATATGTTTAATACATAAAGGTGTAAGACTACGAAAAGTTACAGAATCAAAAGAATGGTGGGATCACAAAACCAGGTTAAAATGAGTAGTTTCTAAACAACTGTCGTAAGCGAAGTTGTGTGAGAAATCAAAACTAATTGAAATAGGATATAAAATAGCAATGATTAGTGATATCAACCTGGATTAATAATTAAATTGGGAAAGACCTAAACATGAAAGAATATAACATATAATGTTCCTAGAATGTTCTGGCCCATGGCAGATGTTCAGTTTTTATTTGTTAAATGAGTCAGGAATTAGGTCTCAATGTATAAGGATGTTTATCACAGGGCAAGGTTGTATTTCCATTTTGTTGGAAAAGGTTGAATTGCTCAATAAATTGTGGCAAATGGGATATCCTTCTGGAAGAACATGAAATCGGTCCCCTCCCTCGGACATTTTACAAAAATTGGGGATATTATGACCTCAGGGTAGGTGTAACTATACAATATAGTAGAACATCAAGAAAATTACATATAAAATTTACAGGTGGGCAACATCACTTAAATAAAGCAAAAAAATCAGAAGGAAGAAGGCAGGTATATTTAAATAAAATTTAATTTTTTGGGTCAAATTATGTTCCAAAAGTCAACTGAGAAGC
>NW_023253625.1:0-2829 GCF_002007445.2 Ailuropoda melanoleuca | reverse complement strand
CCCAGTAGGCAATGCACATATCCAGCCATGAGTAAGAACCATGACAAAGCATCTCTTCCTTGTGTCAAGGACAAGAGCCACCACTACCACCGTCACACACTAAATAAATATAATCACCATCAGCATCAAAGACCTAGTGAAACAAAACTGTAGACCCAGTGGGAAAGAATTTCACTGCCTAGATTGGAAGAAGAAAGCTAATCACTAAAATAAAGAAGGGAGGGGCGCCTGGGTGGCTCAGTCGATTGAGTGTCTTCGTTTGGCTCAGGTCATGATGCAAGGGTCCTGGGATCCAGCCCCGAGTTGGGCTCCCTGCTCAGCAGGGGAGTGTGCTTCTCCCTCTGCCCCTCCCTCCACTCCTCCCCCTGCTGGTGCTCTTGCTCTCTCTCAAATAAATAAATAAAATCTTTTTTAAAAATTCAAATAAAATAAATACAATAAAATAAAGAAGGGAATTTTAGAAAACTTATTTTTGACAGGCCACAGCTGATCTCTATGTCTCAGGATTGGAAAGCCATTAAAAAAAAAAAGAACAGACAGAAATGAAAACACAACAATATAAGAAGGGAACTAAATGAGATGGTGACTAACATAATATAATAAAAAAATATTATTATGAAAAATAGAAAGATGAGAAAGGCTTGCTGAGAAATTTGAAATGTCACTGAGCAAGGTGCATAACTGCTTTGTTCCACATTCTATCACCAAGGCCTAACACAGTGCCTATATGCCCCTGGTCTACGTTCCAAAAGTTGCCAGAAGCCCAACCAAAGCACCATTATTTCACATCACAAGTATTAGAAAATGTTGCTTTTCATGCAAAAGCAATTCTCTATCAGTAGGTTATAGATCTTGATTCTTTTGGTTAATACTCTGATAATCAAACCATAATCTATCAGATTAATCATCATTAATACTCACAGTTCACGTTTCTGATAGATTGGATGCCACTGGGGAAACAGGAACATACACGCAATGGAATAAATTCAAGTATATCGTATGCAATGTTAGAGACTGACTGTGTCCCCCAGAATTCATATGTTGAAACCAAATTCCCAGTGGGATAGGCTTTGGAGGCGGGGCCTTTGGGAGGGGGATTAGATCATGAGAGCAAAGCCACCATGAATGGGATGAGCGCCCTTATAAAGGAGACCCCAGAAAGCTCCCAGCAGGTGAGATTATAGTAAGAAGACAGCTGTCGAAGAACCAGGAAGCGGACTCTGACCAGACACCAGATTTGCTGTGCCTTCGGCTTGGACTCCCCAGCCTCTGGAACTGTGAGAAATAAATCCTTATTTTNAATAAATCCTATTTCTTAAATAAAACCATCAAGTTTATGGTGTTTCTGTGATAGCAGCTTGAATGCTCTAAGACATGGAGGTTACTACATGACTCCAGCCTTATTAAGTTTACGTCCTCAAGAGTTACGTTAATGGCACTTCTCCAGGTTTGGAGAAACATTTAGGGCCACTTAAAACCATTAGGATCAGTACCTTTTTGGTTTGGATACACGTGCACTTGTCTTCCTCTTGTTCAAAATAACTCCCTATGCTATCAATGTCTCTCCATCACATTAGGTAAAGGATGTAATAATTGTACAGTACTTTATCCTGCTCAAAGTGTTTTCACACCCATTATGTCATTAGAGCTTTGCAGCAGCCCAGAGAAGCAGATCAGGTGTCCGCCTGTGTCCATGCTGAAGAGGGATGTAGCAGAAAGGAAGAGCGCGCTGTGGCTTCCCAGCACGTGGAGGGGAAAAGACAGCAGGTTCATATCCCTTCTCACAATGCTTAGCTCCCCTTCCAGCCACAATTCAGCCTCAGGACACAGTGCTCAAATCTGACATGTGACTCGCGGAGACCTTAGCCCGCAAGCACGCCCAGGACTTCCTCGTAAGGGCTGGCTGAGAAACTTCTAGAATGACACGTGACTACGATCCTTAAAAACTATAAACAAAAGCATAAGAGGTATGGATCACTTTGGGGGAGTAAGGCACACAAGGGGTATGGAGGGATGGTTGTGCGCTATTGGTATGTTCTAGCGCTTGGCCTGGGTGCTGGGACACGGATCTGTTCAAACTGTGATCGTTCATTGCACGGCACATCCCCTGATGATTTGTGCACTTCTCCGTGTCAAGGTTATGGGGTCGATCAAAGTGGGAATCACTTTAAGGCCCAGACACCTTTCTAATTCCGTGCTTGCCTTTTCCTCTCTGTCTCTCGGTGTTTTGTATTCTTTCTCTCGTCTCCCAGGGTAGCTCACCCTACTTGTTAAAACTGTACTACAGCAAATGTTGGTAAATGATGTGCCTTGTGGTAGTGATTAAGTCAAATCAAACACATTTGTCACTGAAGAGATGGCCTCCAGCTGTTTATCTGGGAAATATAATTGAATACTAATGGGATAAACACTAAGTTGCCAGTTTTATTTTCACTAAAGGTGTGGACTACAATAAGAGAGGGTGAATTTCTCTACGTTTAAATGCAAAGAGAATTGTTTTAAATATATGAAACCTCTTTGACATTTAACCCCGGGTGTCTTCATCATCACCTCACCTCACTCCCATCAAAAAGAAATAAACAAGAGGACATTCCGATTTACATGGTACTTTAACCCTGAGCTTGCTATGCTCTTGACTTATGGAAAAGCCCATCCATGCTTTTCCCACTGCGTTAGCTCCGTCCGCACTGCCCGGAGACTCGCTACACCCCTGCCCTTGAACCGCACTCAGTATCGCATAGCAGCTATCCAGAGTTGGACAGAAGATAATGGGCTCTGAAAATATTTGTTCAATAACTTGAAAAGTAGACTTATGATGTAAAAGACCAC
>NW_023253624.1:0-3372 GCF_002007445.2 Ailuropoda melanoleuca | reverse complement strand
AGTGTAACTTTAATGGTCAGGATAATAATACATGGGGCAGCGTGTGATAAGGGTGGGGGCAAGCAGTCCACGAAGTACGTGACTACCACAGGTGCCTGTTTTTCTTCAAAATTGCAACATTAACTCCCGAGATGAGAACCTTGAGCCTCAGTAAAAATCTGGCTGTTTTCCGCCAGGAAACATGAAAGGAGGCCCAGTGTTCCGGGCGCTCCTCCTTTGCTTTTCAATTAGTCCCATCCAGGGAGGCATATACGAGTCAGATTTTGTCTATCCAGGCACTGTGAATTCCCACACTTAATAAAATAAACAAGCAAACATAACTTTATAAGGACATGGTTAGGAATGAGTAAAATGTGTGGAACTTCCTATTTTATCTCAAAGAAAACATTTGAGGGTAACAGTTGTGTCTTTTGTATGTGTGTGTTTCCATACATTTCCTTTCAAATAAGCTCATCACATGCGTTCACACACAGACACATTCATGATCTCGTCTTTCATGTTGAAAGCAATCTTGAGAAAGCTGGAGAGGATAGCACTGAGAAGAGGGAACTTATTAATTTATGTGAAATAAAAGGCAGAAATACAAACAAAGATTTAAACTACAATGAGTGACCGTAATTTTGATCACAAGTTTCTTTCCTATGTCACTGCCTCAAAGGCTTCAGAGTCAGACCACATTCCTATTTATGCCACAAGGAACTCACTGTATTAGCTTACGCGGCAGAATACCTCCATACGATTTAAGTTTCCTTTCTACCTACTGTGGGTTTTTAATACAAATTGCCCTTAACCAAGAGAAGCTGATGAGTAAATTGAGAGGCTTAAACTCAGTTCCCTCAAATAATTTTGTTGACTATGTCCATATGAGATTCCTCCTGCTGCTGTAAAATAACCTCACACTAGTTACTTAAAACAAACACACATGTGCTCTTTCAGTTCTGGAGTCAGAAGCTTGCAACGAGTCTCATTGGGCTAATAGCAAGATGTCTGCAGGGTTGAGTTCCTTCTAGAAGCCCAAGGGAGAATCTGTTTTCTTTCCAATTCCACTCTTTATTGCTGGCCCCCTGCATTCCTGGGCTCCTGTCTCTTCCTCCACCTTCAGAGCCAGTAGGGCAGCATTTTCAATGTCTCTAGGACACCAACTCTTTTGTCTCCCTCATCAACATTTGAAGGACCATTATGATTATCTTTGTCCCACCTAAATAATCACAGGTAATATTTTTATCTTTTGTCTTTTTAAAAATGTGTATTTATTCTTGATTTTTCAATTGAACTGTATTTAACATACAGTGTTTCATTCATTGCAGGGGTATACTATACTGATTCTACAATTTTATACATTTCTCCGTACTGATTAAGATCAGTACACTCTTTTATTTAGTTTTTATTTAAATTCCAGTTAGTAACATACAGCAAAACATTAGTTGCAGGTGTACTATTTAGTGATTCAGCACTTCTGTAAAATACCTGGTTCTCATCACCACAAGTGTTCTCCTCAATCCCAATGAACTCTTTCACCCAACTCTTAAGCATTTTTTAAAATTATTTTAGTTTTATTTCGTTTTATTTTTAATTAGGCTCTATGTCCAGGGCAGAGGCTAACGCAGGGCTTGAACTCAGCACCCTGCAATCAAGACCTTAGCTGAGATCAAGAGTCAGAGACTCAGCCACTTGAGCCTCCAAGGTGCCCCTTAATCATTTTTAAGTGCACAGCTCAGCGGGAAGACATACATTCCCATTGTTGTGACCTGGCAGCTCCATCCATCTCCAGAACTCTTCTCATCTCGTGAACCTGAAGCTCCATACCTAAGTACATATTTTGTAATTACAAAAGTATTTTATAAATTTAGAAGAAACAACAGCTCTCAATTTATCTTAAAGCACTGAACTTTTCACTGTTTTAGCAAAAGTGTCATGGAAGCCAAGGACTGTAGTCTTCCTGGTTTTATGTCAAAGGATACAGTTCTTCACCTTGTTGAAGGGGGTATAACAATCTTCTGGACATTTCAGTGCAGTGTTCCACCGTGAGTCAATATTTGGGGGACCCAAGGAGCTTAGTAGGGAAAAATTCTTCGCTCTTAGATTTGGAGAAATCTCTAGCTCAGGGTTGGGATTAGGTGCTAGGAGGTTAGGTCTGTGCGAGGCAGGTGAGTTCAGGGAAGAGTAATGAGTGCATTCAACTGACTTCTAAGCTGGTCGCTTGGGAAAAGGCAGCTATAGGAAAAAAAGTCCATCTGTCTGGAGGGGGATAATGTGCCCAGGGGTTGGAGTACCAGGAGGGAAATATGCCTAGGGAGCATAGCGAGCTATAAATATCTCTTCTGCTATTGTCTCTCAGCAGGTGCAACCTTGCGCTGAATGGGACACGGTTATTTCTTTGGAGTTCCCAGGTCTGGGTAGGAGACTCCTGCTCTATTATTTGAGAACAGAGCTTCAGTGTCCATCATCCATCATTGAGGGAGAAACTTGGACTTTCTCACAGAGACCCCCATGCAGGTGACTCTGAAAACCCAGCAGGTTCTGCTGGAAAGGGCCAGCGAGAATAGAAGGGTGAGAAATATTTACCTGAAGCCACCGGAGAAGCAAGCCATCCCTGCCCAGCACCAGGACATCACTGTGGTTTTTGGCTTGCTTGGAAACTAATGAATACGTTTATTTATTATCCTACAAACAAAAGTGAACATTGAAATCAGCCATGCACGGGAGATTGTTGAGGATGAAGTAGTGGTGATGGAAGAGCGGCGATGGGTGGCAGCAAGTGGTCCTAACGAGAGTAGAACACAAGTCCAAGGACCTTTGCAAGTAAGGGGAACAGATATAAAGGGTCTTAGCCAGGAGGGATATGCAGTCAAGTGAGGGCATTCCTTTCATGCTTTTTAAGACAGGGATGATTTGAGCATGTTTCCGTATTGATGAGAAAGACCCAGACTAATGGATCAAAAGACATATATTGCACAGTGTCCATTTTCATGCCGGATATTCCAAGCAATTTAAAAAATATAAGAAGTGAAAAGGGGATATACTAAAAAAGCCTTACATTGCAATTATTTCCTTACTGGAGAGGATGAGTATATTTCTGGGTTTCTTAGACATTTCCTTTTTCTATTGCAAATTGTCTGTGTCTGTTCTGTGCTTTTGTTTGGTGGGTTTGGAGTGTTTATATTCCTGTGTTTTTATTCCATTTTTCCAAACATAAGAATTGGAGTTTTTCTAGCATGTTGCTGTTCGACCTTCAGTTTCTTTTCCACGTGTGTAGGTGTATTAGAAGGTAGCAGTAAAGTTCACACATTTTGTGCTCAAACCGATCATTCGGTCATATTTTCCTCCCTTCTCTTGCTAGCTTAAGTGTAGAAAGTTCTGCAACATTTGAAT
>NW_023253623.1:0-6579 GCF_002007445.2 Ailuropoda melanoleuca | reverse complement strand
CATTTTGATAATAAACCACCGTGTACCAGAAAACACCTTCAACTCACATCAGCCTCCTCAATACTAATCCCAATTCAACATTGGGTGTGTAGGCCTAGCGAAAGTTCCACATACTTAGAGCTAAGAAACAACGGTTTCAGGATAATGCCCTTTAAGTCACATCAGCCTTGTTGAAAACGGAAGCAGGTATGAAGTTTCTTATGGTACCTTAGGAAAGGCCTAAGAACATATAACTCAGACAATCATTACACAGGAACCCTCTTACAACGTACAGTATCTTTGCTTGATGTAGAATCCCTATCGTAAGTGGTTGTGGCAACGTAATGAAAGTGCCAAAAATTTATCTGTAAGAAACAACAGTGTATGGGAACCCACTTAGCCCTAACATCTTCATTCGTGAATTTGGAAGCATTAACCAAATTGGACGTCAAAGTCTGACGAAAGTGCCAAACAATTACCTGTGAGTCACAATACTATACAAGGAAAGACCAACAAACATCATCTTTCATGAGTAAGGAAGCATGAATGAAAAGGTTCTGGAATTTCTAAGACTCTGCCCCATCATTTTGATAATAAACCACCGTGTACCAGAAAACACCTTCAACTCACATCAGCCTCCTCAATACTAATCCCGATTCAACATTGGGTGTGTAGGCCTAGCGAAAGTTCCACATACTTAGAGCTAAGAAACAACGGTTTCAGGATAATGCCCTTCAAGTCACATCAGCATTGTTGAAAACGGAAGCAGGAATCAAGTTTCTTATGGTACCTTAGGAAAGGCCTGAGAACATATAACTCAGACAATTATTGCACAGGAACCCTCTTACAACGTACAGTATCTTTGCTTGATGTAGAATCCCTATCGTAAGTGGCTGTGGCAACATAATGAAAATGCCAAAAATTTATCTGTAAGAAACAACAGTGTATGGGAACACACTTAGCCCTAACATCATCATTAATGAGTGTGGAAGCATTCACCAAATTGGTCGTGGAAGCCTGATGAAAGTGCCAAACAGTTATTTCTGAGACACAACACTATACAAAGAAAGACACAACACTCTACAAGGCTGCCATTTGGGACTCCAGAAAGCACTCTGAGAAGGAGAAACCTCAGGGAACACCTGACCAAGCCCAGAGAAAAACAATTCCAGCAGGTACCCGACCCCTAAACACTGTGTCGACGGTCTCCCCAGCCCACTGTCCTCATCCCGATAGGGTCACAGGGCCAGCGATTGTGCTTTCCATCCTCATAGGGCCTGACACTAAGGTTTGGTTGGTTTCTCAGGGCTCCACTCCTAGAGACATGGCACAATGATGTAGGGTTTGGGAAAACTGAGCCGGAATGGGGCCTCAGCATGCCACACAGAAAGAAAGTGTGCCCTCTGGGACTCTAGAGGCTATTAGGAGCAGGAGAAATCTGCATATCGCACAGGGTCAATCCCATCCAACTCCCTCATTCAGGATTCACTTGGATGAAAACCCTGAACCTTCCCTTCTCCACAACCCACCTACTGAAATCAGAACACGGGAATGGTGAGCTCAAAACCAGGAGATGGTCCCTCCCAGACTTCTAAGCCCTAACCCCAATGCTGGTTTGGGTTCCCGAGATCATTCCAGGAGCCAAGCACCAAACACACAGGGGCTGGTGAAACCCGAGCCACACTTGCGAATCAGCATGCCACACAGAGGGAACCCGTTCCATTTGGACCTGCAGAGGAATGGAGAGCAAGAGAAATAAGAATGGCCAACTGATCCAATCCCAGTGCAACCCCCATCTTCCATAGACCCCTGCGGGCAATTCCTGTGTCTGATATTCAACCCAAAGCACGCCTTCATCATAGGCCCTGGAATGTCGCATTGGCTGGCTCATCTGAACAGCCATGCCCCTACCCGAGCCCTAACTCCATGATGAGTAGTGTGAGGTCCATTCCCAGACATCTGGCTCCAAGGACCAGGGAATGGGGAATGCTGACCAATGTCAGGACACAAAGACTGGCACACAGAAGAAAAGGGTTCCATTTGGGACTCCAGAAAGCCCTCTGAGAAGGAGAAACCTCAGGGAACACCTGACCAAAGCCCAGAGAAAACCACTTCCAGCAGATCCCTGACCCCTAAGCAGTGTGCTGACAGTCTCCCCAGGCCATTCTCCTCAGCCAGGAGAGGGTGGCAGAGACAGTCGATTGAGATTTGCAGCCTCCTAGGGCGACGCATTCACCGAAGCTTGGGAACTCAGGAGTCCAACGCTAGAGACATGGCACAAACATATAGGGATTGGGGAAACCTGAGGCCTGAGGCCTCAGCATGCCACACAGAACGAAAAAGTGCCATCTGGGATGCAGAGGGTATTCAAGGGATGAAAAATCTGCATATCCCACTGAGTCAATTCCAGCTTGCTCCCACATTCAGAGTCCCCTTGGACCAAAACCCTGAGCCTTCCTTTCTCCACAACCCACTTACTCAAATCCTGACATGGGAACAGTGAGCTCAAAACCAGAAGATGGTCCCTCCCATGATGCTGAGCCCTAATCCAAATGCTCCCTTGGGTTCCCAGAGGTCATTCAGGAGGCAAACACACGCGAATGGGGAAACCTGAGCCATACCTGTGAATCAGCATACCCCACAGATGGACACTGTGCCATTTGGACCTGGAGAAGGAATGCAGAGCGGAAGAAATATGAACCCAGCGGTTCCAATCCCAATGGTCCCCCAAGTTCAAAGACCCCCTGCCTGCAACTGCTGTATTTGAGATTCAAACCAAACCATGCCCTCCTCTTAGGCCCCTGGAAGGTCGCATCTGTTGGGTGTACTTTACAACCATGGCCCTAGAACCACGTCTTAACTCTGGTTTGCAGTCTGTTAAGTTTATTCCCATATGCGTGTCACCAAAGCACAGGGATCAGGTACCGCTGAGCAATGTCAAGACAGTAGCCTGCCACAGAGAACTAAACTGTGCCATTTGGGACTTCAGAAAGTTTTGCGAGAAGAAACCTAAGTGAACACCTGACCTAAGCCCAGCGAACCCCCACGTTCAGCAGAAATCTGGGACCTTATCCGTGATACCAGCACTCTCCTCAACTCACACCTGCCCTTCAAACACCAGGTCGGTATTAGAGCCGGACGATCAGGCTTTCCATCCACCCTTCCATGACACTAATCGTAGGTGGGATTCTGAGTGGTCCACTCCCAGAAGTCTGGCTCCAAAGATATGGAGATGGAGAAGCCTGAGTCATACCTAAGTCCTCAGCATGCCACCCAAAATGAAACCATTTCATTTGGGAGTCCAGAAAGGAGGTCGAGGGGGAGAAATCTTAATGTCTTCCATACTTGATTCCCTCGATCCCCCACATTCGCTGTAATCTGGCCACCAAAACGCTGCTTGACACTCACCCTATCCCATGCCATCACACACCCTCAGCGTGGAAACTCTGGACACATCCACCCTATCAGAACTCCCATTCTCCTGTTTTCTTGACAGAAGACTGTGACAGCTTTGCTTGTGAGAGGTCCATTCTGAGAAGACTGGAATGGGAGACATGACTCCTGAGGGCAGACATGCAGCCCCCCTTCAGGGGAGGGAATCATTCTTGCCTCACAGGGAATCCATGCACGTGTTGTATCTGGCGACTGATGAGGTTCCCTCCTGAGGAACTCAGACATAGAAAGGCAATTACAGATACTCTCATGTACATACCACATGGGGAAAAAAATACTGAACATATAGATACTGACAACAGATTGGTGGGTGCCTGATTCGGGGAAAGGGAGGGAAGGGTGAAGGTGGTCAAAGATACAGTGTTTGAGTGCTAAAATCTGACATGGAATGTTCTGGGCAGCATGGAGACTAAAGCAAACCCCGCAGGATGGGGTACAGGTTCCCCAGGTCTTTGATAGTACAGTCCTCCTAGGAAACCTTTCACAGCAGAAAAGGTAAAGAAGGAATGAACATTAATTAATATGGAAAAATTAGTGACCATGCTCAGACTCCTAAATTTACTTATCATTGGCATTTCTTAGTCCCCAGGACACAACTCCTAACAGATGCCGAAAATAAATCGCGATAAATCACAGCAGATGCTCACAGACACAATTAAAAGTGCTGGTGGCTAGATGCAGAGAGGAGTTCCCGGGAAAGTGCTGGTTAGGGTGCACGATGCCTCTGTCGTGCTTCTCCCCAAAACAGATGCTGAATGCAAAGCTCACCATTCACCCGTTTTCATGAGGAAAATCCTCTTCATGAGGATTACTTCCAATTAGTGAAACCAGGTGATAATGGAGATCTTTCCAAAAAGCCAAGTGTCTTCCCATGAACTTTTAAAAAGTGGGGAATACTTGAACATGAACGTTACTGAGGGAGGACATGTGAAAGGTTCTCCCGGACACAAACCTCAGCAGATCCACCAGGAAAGGCACCTTCCTCAGCATGCCGAACACGGACTACCTCCTACCTCCAGAAACCTTCTCCTTCCCCTCGCTTAGGAGAACCCACAACAGCTGGGAGTTACCCCAGTTCCTCCTTTCTCCCATCCCTATATCTAAGCCATTGGCAAATCCCAGGAGCTCCATCTTCAAGACATACCCACAATAGGACTCACCACTCATTCCAAGGCCACATGTCCGGGACACACTGGAGCCCATCTCTTGCCTGAGTTCCTGGAATAGAGTAATCAATGACCACCTTGCCCATCCTCAACCCTCTGTCATCTGTTCTCAACCCTGCAGCCAGGATGGCCCAGTGAAACAGGGTCCCATGTGGTCAAAGCCCTGCAATGGCTTTCTGTCACACTGTGTCACCTCGCTGATGTCAAGTCCTAAGCTGTCGCCTTTGGCCACAGGGCCGTCTTGCANTCTTGCAGCTCACAGACACACCTGGTATGCTCCTGCCCTGGGACCTTTGCACATGCTTTCCCTTCTGTTTAGAATGCTCTTAATGTGATGTCACTGACCTTCCCTAGATCTTGACTCACGTATCACCCTCCTAGTGAAGTACCACCTGACCCCTATGTGAATACCAAACACCACCTCCACCCCCCATTCAGCACCCCCAGGCCTTTCTCCTGCTTTATATTTCCATAGCAGGTATTATACTCTCCAGTTCATCTTGGCAGGGAAGAAACTGAGGCATCAACTGATGGCTTCACCACCTACTGCCACAAATTTCCTGGTCCAAAGCCCTTGGGGAAAGGTGCCCCAGGACTCTTACACAGCCAGGATTCCCAGAACAAGGAGGACCACCCACCTCCTGCTCCCTGAACACCATCAGGTAAGGGAGTGATATGAGGAATTGACCTGCACATGAAACCTGAAACCAGACACCTTCCTCGATGACAGGTGAGCACACACATTTACTCCTCTTCCCTGAGGTGCTCATCAGAGAAAGCTGAGCTGAGACACTCCCCAGGGCCCAAATATCCCTCTGGCCGAAATCCTGGGAAACAGACATCCGATCTGACCACCCTTGCAGGCTTGGAACTGCTCAGGGATTCCTAAGACCCGGAGACTTCTTTCCACTCCAGCTCAATCCTTCTCACAGAGAAGCAAACTCCAGCTTCCCAAACGTGCTGATCATTAGTTCTGGAATTCCCTGGGTTTGTCTACACTGGCCCACACAGGGGACTCGTGCAGACCGCTCTTCAAATGCCCTCGGGTTGCAAGACACTTTCAAGTTGCCCTTAGAAAGGCAGAAACTGGCCCGATTAGGCAGACCAGCCAAGTGACTCGATGTGCTGCAAACTCAGACAACATCCTCCCTGAACACCAATGCTTCTGAGTCTAAGTGTCCAACCTTCACTCACTGGGCAATGAGCACCATGTCAGCATGAACACTGCTCTTTTGAATCACTGGCCTCCCAGGCCTTCCAATCAGAACCAAGCTCCCATCACCACTCTATTTTCCCTTCAGCGAGACAGGTCAAATGATGGAATAAAATACTTCCTGTGTACAGCACACTTGTATCCACATAGAATTCCTTGGTCTTTCTCATTCAGGCAGCCCTACAAGACCCACATGAATGAGTGATACCACAAGTTCAATCATCACGTATATATTTGACCTTGGGTTGTTCCTTTCGATAATTTTATCTCAAAGTCAATGTCTCTCTTGCTTTGTTAAATTAATAATAATAATGATAATAATTAAAAATTAATAATCATGATAATGATGATGATATGGTCACCTAAGGATTTGGATCTCCCTTGCCAGACAACATGGCTCTGGTCCAGATAAGGATGAAGACACAACCTCAGCCTATGAAGCAAAGCCCACACCCTCAGGGATCCTGACACGCCTCATGGGTGAAGAGTTCTGATGCTACACGGAGTTGTCTGAGTCCAAACGATACAGGCAACCTCCAGCATTCATTCTGTTTTCTTCAGCAATTCCCCAGCTCAAGTCCCAAGTGACTCACCGGGTTAAGCTTCCGGAGCCCTTGATGGGCCTCCAGATATGCACCCCCACCCCAGGGGGGGGGAACATGAACACCCACAAAGGATTCTTTTCATATTTCACAATACTGTTTTCCCATTGTTTAATTAAACCAGGAAATAAAAACGCACAGATAGCCCCTTCTACTAGCAGGTCCG
>NW_023253622.1:1418-1511 GCF_002007445.2 Ailuropoda melanoleuca | reverse complement strand
CACCGTACAGGGACCGTCTTAGCACTATAATCACCCTTCGTGAATAGGGAAACATGAGGGAAATTGGTCGCAGAAGCCTGACGAGAGTGCCCG
>NW_023253622.1:0-1230 GCF_002007445.2 Ailuropoda melanoleuca | reverse complement strand
AGTGGTCTCTGAGACACCACACAGTCCAGGGAAATATCAACGATCATCATCTCTCGTGAGTAAGGGAGCATGAATGAAAAGGGTCAGGATTTTCGAGGACTCAGCGCCCTTCTCATTGGTAATAAAGCAGAGCGTCCAGGAAAACACCTCCAGCGAACAGCAGCCTCTTTACTGGGGAGCCCGATTCCACATTGGGTGTAGGGGCCTGGGGAGGATCCAGCCCTTAGAACCAAGAAACAAAGTGTGAGGGGAAAGCCCTTGAAGTCACGACGGCCTTATGGAAGGTGGAACAGGAATCAAGGTGCTTTGGTACCGTGAGTGAAACACGACGAACACAGCACTGAGAAAGACAATTCGGCCAAAACCCGCTTCCAACGAAATGTTTGCTCCCTGGGGAAATCCTGTCAAAACTGCTGGCGGCAATGGAACGAAAAGGCCCAAAACACGTCCGTCAGAAACATCACCGTACAGGGACCGTCTTAGCACTATCATCACCCTTCGTGAATGGGGATACATGAGGGAAAGTGGTCGCAGAAGCCTGACTAGAGTGCCCCATAGTGGTCTCTGAGACCCCACACAGTAAATGGAAATATCAACGATCATCATCATTCGTGAGTTAGGGAGGATGAATGAAAAGGTTCTGGATTTTCGAAGACTCAGCGCCCTTCTCATTGGTAATAAAGCAGAGCGTCCAGGAAAACACCTCCAGCGAACAGCAGCCTTTTCACTGGGGACCCCGATTCCACATTGGGTGTAGGGGCCTGGGGAGGATCCAGCCCTTAGAACCAAGAAACAAAGTGTGAGTGGAAAGCCCTTGAAGTCACGACGGCCTTATGGAAGGTGGAACAGGAATCAAGGTGCTTTGGTACCGTGAGTGAAACACGACGAACACAGCACTGAGAAAGACAATTCGGCCAAAACCCGCTTCCAACGAAATGTTTGCTCCCTGGGGAAATCCTGTCAAAACTGCTGGCGGCAATGGAACGAAAAGGCCCAAAACACGTCCGTCAGAAACAACACCGTACAGGGACTGTCATAGCACTATCATCACCCTGNGCACTATCATCACCCTTCTTGAATAGGGAAACATGAGGGAAAGTGGTCGCGGAAGCCTGACGAGAGTGCCCCTTTGTGGTCTCTGAGACACCACACTCCAGGGAATATCAACTATCATCATCTCTCGTGAGTAAGGGAGCATGAATGAAAAGGTTCAGGATTTTCGAGGACTCA
>NW_023253621.1:0-24404 GCF_002007445.2 Ailuropoda melanoleuca | reverse complement strand
GGGAGAGGGAGAAGCAGGCTCCCAGCGGAGGAACCTGATGTGGGACTCGATTCCAGAACGCCTGGATCACGCCCTGAGCCAAAGGCAGACGCTTAACTGCTGTGCCACCCAGGCGCCCCCTTCCATCCATTTCTAATCACTATCAAAAAGATAGTATTGGAAGGATAACGTGTAAAAGTCAAAGTAAGTTATTCAAGTATCAAAATCAGCCTTACGAAGACTAGAGGGAGAACCTATGTGAAAATTGTACAGTTATATTCACTGACATCAAAAAAGACCAAAACAAATGCAAATCTGGTGCATATTGTAGGAGATGGAAATCAGTGTTGCCGTGATGTGCATAATACCAAATAGCTGAATCATTTTAATAGAATTCCATCAATATTATAAGCAATTTTTTCTTGGAACTTCACAAATCCCATTTCAGAATTGTATAAATAAGAACAAATGTTGAAACCTAGCTGTGCTTTCCTGAATAGTGGAGGACGTACCCTAAAATGATCACGCATTAAAAACTTGCCCTGTCGTAATAAGCGGAGTGATGAAAGTATGGGAGCACAGAAGTACATTCACATAGAAACCAAAGGTCATCAGTTAACACAGACTCCGTTACCTTGCAGTTCATGGCCTTTCACAATCAACAGTTATGTAGGGACATGGCATTATCAGGGGCATCTCGGGTCCAGGCCTTAGAGACAGCTCTGCTGAGAATCCCCAGCCCTGACGAGCTGTCCTGCGAAACCCAAGAGTGAGAGAAACACAGGGAGACATCTTCATGAATCCTCATTCAGTAAGGTCTTAAATGTGACGGGAAATCACAAGCAACACAAGAAAAAGTAGGTAAATCAGGCTTCAGCAAGATACAATCGTTGGGGCGTCAAAGGTCACTATCGAGAGACTGAGAGGACACCCAGCGATGGGAGAGCATACTCGTCGATCACCTGCATAAGATTTTAGTATCCCGAAGACACAAAGAACTCCTGTCTGAATACAAATCCCAAACAGTCCAGTTAAGCACCGAACAAAAACTTACAGACACATTTCTTTAAGATGGTCTACAGATGGTCATAAACGCTGAGGTGACCCTCACCGTTCAGGGAAACGCAAGGCGAAACCACGATGGGAGACCACTTCCCACTCCCTGGGATGGCTAGCATCCAGAATTCGGACAACCAGGGTCAGTGGGGATGTGGGGAACTCGGACCCCTTGTGCATAGCTGGTGGGGATGTAAAGTCGGGCAGCTGATGTGGGACAAAGTTTGCTGGTTCCTCGAAAAGTCAAACACAGAATTACAGTGTGACCCAAGTATTCCAGTCCTACCGAAATGGAATAAGACACTCAGACATATGTGTGGGAATGCTAGGTGCAAAACTATTCAAAACCCGCAAAAATGGGCCACTTCTCCCCTGTCCACCAGCCTGGATGCATGAACAGAGTGCAGCGTACACCTAGAGGGAGGATTATTCAGCCACAAAAGGGAGTGAAGCAGGGACACTGCTCACTATGACTGAATCCTGGACGTATCATGCTATGTGTGAGACACCAGACACACAAGGCCACAGAGTGTGAGTAACTTAGAAAATACACAGAACAGGCAAATTCTTAGAGACAGAGTTGCTCAGTGGTGGCCAAGAGGCATGGTTTCCTGGCTGTTTTGGTCTTTAAATTTGTTTTTTGTTCTTTTCTTAAGATTTTACTTATTTGTCAGAGAGAAAGTGAGAGAGAGGGCACAAGCAGGGGGAGTGGCAGGCGGAGGGAGAAGCAGGAACCCCGCTGAGCAAGAAGTGGGAGGCGGGACTCAGTCCCAGGACCCTGAGATCCTGACCTGAGGGGAAGGCAGACACACCCAACTGACTGAGCCATTCAGGCATCCCATGGCCTTTAAATTTGTTTTGACAAATGTAGATAAAATTCCCATACCAATAATAATAATAATAATAATTCCCATACCATATGGTCACACTTTTTTTTTCTTTTTGATGATGTTGTTTTACAGATTGAGAGCCTGGTAGGGGTGGTTCACGGGGAAGGGGTAGGGAGAGGAACAAGCTGACTCGGGAGGCCAGTTGCTATCGACCTTGAGATGTTGATCTGAGCCGAAATCAAGAGTCCGCAGCCTAACCCACTGAGGCACCCAGGTGCCCCCATATGCCCACACTCTTTAGAGTAATAGTGTTCTGTTTCTGTCTGTTCACAGCTGTGCCATCCTGACACCGTCTGAAGGAAATAGAGCCCTTTACATTTCACAGTCTCAGGACTGACTACAAACTAGCTCTGCTCTGACCTTCCTTGCAGAATATAATGCACACCTGAAATTTCTAACGTGTCCCGCCTGAGGCCGTGCCTGGGTGGTGCCGCGGGGTTCCACGTCCCACCGGGGCGGGGGACCCAGGGCACCTTTGGCTGACCTGAGGCCAGAGTGGGGGGCTGGGGGGGTTGGGTAGGGCCTCACCGTGTCAGGTCAGGTCAAAACCCTGGGAAAACTTGCCTTCCCTGTGGTGACGTCACCGATTCTTGAGCTGTGCTTAAACACGGGGGACCGTTGCACTGTCACGTCACCCCCGTGTCACCACGGATAAATCTGTCGCATCCCGATGAGGCTCCGTACAAGGGAGGCTCCGGGGAGAAACTGAGTCAGAGGAGCCAAGCTCTGGGCAGGCGAATGAGACACCTGTGTAGCGGCAGCCTGTCAGTCAGGATGCTGGGGGCGGGGCCTGGGAGATTTGCCCAATCTGGGACCACAGGGGCGGTGCCGGGACCACTGCCCAGTCAGAACGTGAAGGGCAGCTGGCTGGCCTATCACGGTGCGGAATCGCGGAGTCTCGGAGCCATGTCCAATCAGGGCCGCAGGGAGGGCTCCGTGTTACCCTCCAATGAAGTCGCAGGGCCTGAAGCAAAGCCCAATGGGAGCGCGGAGGTGCGTATCGCGGTGAAAGGCTCATCCTCCGGAAACTGCCAATCGGGCCTGGGGGGCGGGATCCCGCCCTCGTGGGCCGCGGTCTGCGTCCGCCTGGGGCCGTGCTCACCTGCCCGGAGTTGGCCCAGGTGTTGTGTATGCGGAGCGCGCACTTGCCCAGGCTGCTGTGCCGCGCAGACGAGTCCGGGAGAGCACGGAGCGGAGCGGCGGGATGGTGAGTCGCGGGCCCGAGTGAGACCGGGAGGGGCTCGGCTGGAAGTGGCCGCGGGTCCGGGTCTCCCAGACCCCGGGGTCCCGTGCGGAGTCTCTGCCGTCGGCCGCGGTGTGGGCTTCCGGTGTCCTGTCCGTCCTGGTGGGGGTCCCGCGCGTGCCGACCGGCGTCTGTGCCATGGGCCGCGGGGTGGGGTCCGGCGTCCTGTCCCCTGCCCTCGTGAGAGTCCCGGTAGTCCCACCCGATAACCTGTGGTGGCCGTGGAGTGGTTTCCGGCGACCTGTCACATCCCCGCGTGTGGGCCCAGGGGTCCCGTCCCGCGACTCTGCCGGGGGCCGCGGGGTGGGGTGCTGGTGTCCCGGTCACGTGGCCGCATGGCGTCCTGAGGGCCGGGGGGTTCCATCTTGAGCCTTCATTCTCGGGTGCGGGGTGGGGTCCCGGCGTCCTGTGACATCCCTCGTGCTGCGTATCCGGGGATCACCACCCGCGGCGGCGGTAAGGCCTGGGCGTGGGGGTCAGGGGACCCATGGTGGACCTGGGAGATGAGCTCAATCAGGGCTTGGCTGAGGACACTTTGTTACAGAGAACTTCCAACAGCGACAAGGTCCGATGTCAGAGAGCCTCCGGCATCTGCAGTGACTCAGAAGCAGGGCTTTGCTTTTGTGTCGGGGATGAGCTACAGGGTCAGGGTGGGGCCCCTGCGCTGAAGGAAGGCCTTGTGGCTCAGGTCCCCAGGGCCTTGTTCCCCAGCTGGGTGGATGGTCACAGTGCGGCCCCCACAGTCGGGGGCCTGTGGGCAGGACAGCCTCTTGGGGAAAGTGGGTGGGAAAGGGACAGTGCTGGATATAGGGTCACAGCAGTGTCGGATGAAACATGCGAATTCAGCAAGGAGAGGTTTGTATGGAGAAGGATGAGGGCAGAGGCTGGGGGGCAGGGGCCGTGCACTAGGGCAGGGGGGCTACATCAGTAGGGCCAGCACTGTGAGCGTAAGACCTGCAAGTGTCTCCAGCGTTGTGTAAAAGGGGTTTCTCTCTTCCAGAGAGGAGTAAGGAGGAGCAGGCATGACCATGTGTGATGATTCCCCCGGGTTTCCGCGAGTCCAGCCTGCCTCCAGGAGGGGCTGTTTGTGGCCCGGGCAGAGGGCAGGCCCACCACGTTCAGGGTCGGGAGGAAGGAGAGAAGCCAGACCAGCGTTGGGGCAGCAGGCATTCTGTGCCTGTGGGTCGGTGGGACAAGCAGCTGAGCGAGTCGTGGATGAGGCACAGTGTGGCTTTGGGGGGTCTGTGCCCGGCCCTGGCGTGGGTGAACAGGGGACACTTCCCTGTGGGTCCTGGGGTTTCTTGTGCTGTGTGAGCACAGCTGCCTACTGATTGCTGGCTCCCACTTGCTGCTCCTCCCATATGTTCTGGGTGAGGCTCTTGGTGCCCAGTGAGTCCAGTGTGGTGGCAGGACTTTTGTCTTTGGGCCATATCTGCAGGAGTAGGCTCTTAGAGTCTCAGGTGTTAGCGTCCACCACTGATGCTGCCCCAGTGTGATCAGTGTCCTGCCCCTTGCGGATGGTAGTAACTGCCATGCGAGAAAAGTACTCGCTGAGGGTTTCTGAATTTTAGAAGGTTCACAAAAGGAGAAAAGTTAAAAGTTTTAACTTGTTCAGAAAGCAATACTTTAAAATAAGTTATAAAGACTATAATCATCTTTAATTCATTCAGTCCTACTTTGTTTGTTTGTTTGTTTATTTATATTTTCTCTTTGAACACAGCTTTCCCATTAGTTCTGGAAATTCTTACCCAGTTCAGTTTTATGATCTTAAAGGTATCAATAGCTTTATTTGTTACCCCCCCCCCGCCAGAAAAGCCCTTTTCATGAATCTCCTTTAAGACCAACGTCATTTTGCAAGAGCATCAGAACAATAAGTATAAATGGCAAAATTAAAGCTCAGCCATGGCCATGGTCAGTGAGCTGATAGCAGGCTTCATTATCATGTCGCTGACAAGGAAATCTGTTATTCCTGTGACACTTGCATTTTAATAATGAGAATGTCAAGTGATGTCCTTCTGCCTTAGCGTAGTAAAACTTAGGGGTGTTATGTAATCTCTAAAACAGTCGTGGCATTTACCACACAGTACAAAGGAAGGCTCATCATCATTGGACAGCGCTCCCCAAGAACCCCAACAAACCAAACACACAAGCCTCGTTAGTCAGAAGACTTCATTTACCATTTCTATCTTCTTGAAGTTTGTGAAAACCCTCAAAGTTCTAAAACAGGGGCGCCTGGGTGGCACAGCGGTTAAGCGTCTGCCTTCAGCTCAGGGCGCGATCCCGGCATTCTGGGATCGAGCCCCACATCAGGCTCCCCCTCTGGGAGTCTGCTTCTTCCTCTCCCACTCCCCCTGCTTGTGTTCCCTCTCTCACTGGCTGTCTCTATCTCTGTTGAATAAATAAATAAAATCTTAAAAAAAAAAAAAAAGAATTCTAAAACAAATGCCTAAATAGTATTATAGATCATTACGTATTCTGAGAAGTATTAACCCTAAGTAATGGAAAACCTGATAAAGACAAAACATAGAAACTTTTGTTTTTCTGGGCAGAGAAGGAAAGGAAGAAACTGTTTCTTTACACTTTCTTATGAAGAGCCAAGTGACAGTCTAACAAAACTTTGTTCTTCTCCACAGAGAGTAATGCATAGTTTCAGTCTTAGACCAGTGTATTTTAAAAATACATTTATTTCCATCTTTGTCCCTCCCGACCACGCACAAAATTATTTTCTAAAGCTTTCCCTTCACAAACTTCTACAGTATTCTTTTGTGTTCAGATTTTGTCCTAAGGTGGTTCTCTCTAAATAACCAGTCTCATTTTAGGACTTCCTTTCACCACAACAAAATGTATTCCCATGCCTTATGTCTTTCTTATACATCTCCTACTCTCCTATATATACCGTTGTTTTCCTTATTTCCATCAGTCTTAATTACATTTAGCAGAATTGTAACTCTTAGAAACCTTAGTCTCCAGTGAAGACCAATTGTTGACTGTCTGATACACCAGGATTCTTTTTTTTATGATTTTATTTTTTATTTACTTATTTGACAGAGAGGAGACACAGGCTCCCCGCTGAGCAGAGAGCCCAGTGTGGGGCTCGATCCCAGGACCCCGGGATCATGACCTGAACTAAAAGAAGACACTTAACTGAGCCACCCAAGTGACCCTATACCATGATTCTTTAGACGGCAAATTTACGAATACATTCCATACTTGTTGGGAATGTGCATTTTTCTTAGTTTCTCAGCGAGGCAGAAAGCATGTTTTCCAAGAGACCCTAGTATCTTTGGTTTCTCCACAATAAGAAGCCAAAAGGAGATAAGGCTTATGTTTAGTAATTAATATGTCAGTATTTTATCTTACTTAGAAAAGACTTAGGTACCCAGTGAATTCAACCCAATTTATTCATAAATTTAGCAAAACTTCAGTAGGCCTTTTCTGTGTGGAAGTAAGCCTAGGAGGCCAACCTGCTGTTGAATAAATGTTATTTTTTTTAAAGATTTTATTTATTTATTCAACAGAGATAGAGACAGCCAGCGAGAGAGGGAACACAAGCAGGGGGAGTGAGAGAGGAAGAAGTAGGCTCATAGCAGAGGAGCCTGATGTGGGACTCGATCCCATAACGCCAGCATCACGCCCTGAGCCGAAGGCAGACGCTCAACCGCTGTGCCACCCAGGCGCCCCGAATAAATGTTATTTTAAATGGAGAAAAAAAAATTTAGCAAAACTTCACAGTTTCAGGTTACCAAGTGTTTTGGTAGCTATCTTAAAATTAGGCAAGAGAACTTTCTGAGACAGACAAGATCAACTGATTTTAAGCCATCTTTTGCTGACAAATTGCAACAAAGATAACACGAGCTTGTTTTACTTTTGGTAAATCTTGGTAGAATACAAGTTTTACGTGTAATGTGAATAACTCTAAAAACGCGTGTTTTGATTAAATGAGCAACCTTAAATTAACTTAATACTAAATGTGTTGCAACTGCGTCCACTAAAAGTCAGTCACTTTGTTCCCTACTGTCAATTTTTACTTGGGGTACCTGTGGGAAAATCTAACGTTGGGGGTTTAAGTCCAGCAGAGTCCTCCAGGGGCAGGGGAAAGATGATGGGATGGAATAGAAGAGAGGCCATTTCAAATGTCCACAGGAACAGAGGGGCCATGAAACTAAGCAAGATGGATCCTACAGCTTTTGTGGAGGTTGGGATTTGGGGGACAGTGCCATGAAGCCTTGCAAATATGGGACCTCTGTCCATTTGGAGTTCTAGGAAAAGAGGTCAAGCTGGAAAATAGTATAAGGGTTTCATGGAGGGCCATACCCTTTGATCTGGGAGTTTGTACTGAGGCCAGGACACATGACATGAAAGGATGAGATGTTTTTCCTCAAGTATCAAGGGCCAATGTTATTCCACTTTTAAAAAATACATCCCAAGGGAGAGTCCAAAGGAGTAGAGGGGGTTTGTTCCATCGTGGGAAAGCCCTTCTGCTGGTTTCCGAAGGGGCATCCCACCAGGGGGAATGGGGCTCCAACTCAAGGTTGTGATTTCAGTCAGGGTATCTGTTGACCTGAGGAAGGACCAGATCTTACACGGGGTGACTGACCCTACTGGGTGTCCCACTAAAGAGAAGGTCATGACAAATAGCACTAGTAATCCTTGCTGGGGTGTCCCCTGCAACAGGGAGAGCCAGACCCTGGGTGGCTTTAATCTGGGTCAGAAAAAGGAAGGGAGGGGGGCGCCTGGGTGGCACAGCGGTTAAGCGTCTGCCTTCGGCTCAGGGCGTGATCCCGGCGTTATGGGATCGAGCCCCACATCAGGCTCTTCTGCTATGAGCCTGCTTCTTCCTCTCCCACTCCCCCTGCTTGTGTTCCCTCTCTCGCTGGCTGTCTCTATCTCTGTCGAATAAATAAAAAATCTTAAAAAAAAAAAAAAAAGAAAAGAAAAAGGAAGTTAGGACTCACCACTCAGATGTGTCGGAGCGTGTAGGGCTCACTGTGGCAGCTCGTTGCATGGGAGTAAAGCAATGAAGTGGAGGGATCAGCCCGGATCAGGAAAGGCCCCCAGCCAAGTCTGTAACATGTGCAGATTAGCCCTGTACCAGCTGTCCTTGCCAACTGGGCCACACGTTGGGAGCAGACCTTGGGAACAGAGAGAGAATGCAAGGAAAAGGGTCCCTTCACCCTCTCAGGTGTGGGGTATCCCCCTGTTCCTTCTGAGACCTTCAGTCCACACCAGGTTGCCACCCTGGCCAGAGACCTTCAGTTGTCTGAGGAGACTCAGACAAAGAGTAAAAGAGAAAGGAGAGGGAGGGAAGGGTCCCCCTCTAAAGGGTAAGAGGGGAAATCCCTCACCCTTTCAGGCAAGGGTGGTCCTGTGGGTTCCCTCTGGGGCTTCAGATCCTCATTGAAGAATAACGTCACCCAAAGGTCATCAGTTCCCCAGTGAGTACTGGAGTCAGTTCACCAATGGAAAGTCCCGAGAAATTCCCATAGAATAGGGGCGCAGTCCCAGCCCTTCAAGGCAGAGGGTCTCTGTAAAGACCACCAAATGTGGGTGCTTGGGTAACTCAGTTAAGTGTCTGCCTTCAGCTCAGGTCATGATCCCAGACTCCTGGGATTGAGTCCCACATTGGGTTCCTTGCTCAGTGGGGAGCCTGCTTCTCCCTCTGCCCTTCACCCTGTTTGTGTTCTCTGTCTTGTGTTCTCTGTCGCTCACTCGCTCTCTCATTCTCAAATAAATAAATAAAAATCTTGAAAGAAAGAAAGAAAAGGAAGGAAGAAAAGAAAAGAGAAAAGAAAAGAAAAGTCGAGTGGAGCTGGTGGCATGGGCAGGGAAAGAATTCCCCAAGGCAGAACAAGGACATAGAAGTTTATTGAATACACCACAAGGGAGCAGCACACAGGACAGCAGAGGGGAGTCTGTCTGCTACAAGGTGCTGGTGGGGGGCTGTAGTAATGGGAGATTGTGAGGGATATGTGATCCTATGGAATTTTCCGTTTGGTAACTGTGCCTGGTTGTAAGAAGTCCATTGGTTACTTAGGGCCTCTGGTCATTTCGAGGTGGGTCCCTTAATGAGCCTGTTAGCATTCAGCTGTGTGGTCATGTGGGCCCTTTGCCTTGCTGCTTGTCTTTCCATTGCTCAAGCTCATTGCCTGAAAGCGGCCCCTACATTATGTTCCCCCCTTCTGTCAAAGTCACCCTGGGCTCTGTTACCTCAGTCTCTCAGGGACTCCTCTTTCTGGTGCCCTTCTCCCTCAATTCTGGGCTCTGGGGTGTATATTTGAGGCCCCTCTAACTTCCATGATTCTTCAAGAACCAGAACTCCTCTTATGCACTGGGTATGTTAGGCCCCTGGGCCCTGTGTCTGTGCTCACAGTCCAGCTGATCCGGGGAAGGGGTCACATCTGCCTCTGCCGGGGTAGAGGGGACTGCACCAGGCTCCTTGACCCTGTTGCCTCCCAAGGAGAGAGCCGCTCAAGTCAGGGGTCCACAACATCCTGATCTTCTGGTTCCAGTTCTTGGGCTGACAAGGCAATAATCATCTTTGGGCAAGTCAAAGATGTGCTGTCTGATTTTTCATTCTTTACCGTACTGGAGTGCTCAGATCTGCTGTGTCTCAGTAAGAACAGCCTGTATTGGGGTGTATGTAAGTCTGTATCAGCCGTCGCCATCACCCTGTGCTTAGGGTTCCCAGCTCTTCCCATCTCTGGGGGCGTGGCAGTGGATGTGTTGTCACTTCCCACACGGGTGTGACTCGGGTCCTAGGAGTGGAGTGCAGTTCCCTGCCTATCGCCCCAACCTCCCACACACGTGGGTGAGGAGGGAGCGTTGCTGAGTAGAATCGTATCAGCCGTCGCCATCACCCTGTGCTTAGGGTTCCCAGCTCTTCCCATCTCTGGGGGCGTGGCAGTGGATGTGTTGTCACTTCCCACACGGGTGTACAGAGATGTGATGCTGGAGACCTGCAGGAACCTGGCCTCCCTGGGTAAGCATGGCTCCACCCCTTCACCAGAGTTTTAGGGAATGAATGTTTCTTACAAGTGTCCGATCTTACTGGGGCCGAGGAATGGGGATACGTTGGAGAAGAGACAGACGTGGTCCAAGCCTTCGTGGAAACTACGTGGGGTCACAGACCTTTCCCGTGAAAACAAAGTTTCATATGCTAAATTGACTCTTTATTAGTCTTGATCCAAGTGTGAGAGTCCCTAGTTTTATAAATGTAAATGTGGTCTCCGGTGTTGCTCTGGGTATGGCCAGCACTTGCTTTATCCCTCCTTACTCATGTCATGCTAACTGCCTACCATTGCCCCCTCAAGAGATTGGCATCCAAATCATTGGGAATTGGGGTGATGACCACTCTGCCTTTTTCAAGCTTGTGTTGTGTGGGGTATTGTGAAGATCTGGGGAGTCCATCACTTGCTGAGTATCGAGGAGAGAAGGTGGTGGTGTCTGTTGGTGTCCTTTCAAGGAACTTCTGAAAGGGAAAATGTCGTGGGCATCTAAAGGTTGATATTCTTGGATAAGGACCAAGTGGAACTTGATGGCCTATAGCCTGGAGGAGACAAAGAATAGCAACATATTGATTAGTTTTGGTCCAAACAGTAACATTAGGAGAGCTCCTAGAGTGAGGGGAATAGAGGGTGTAATTGTAAGCACTTGTGGACAGATTACCCAGGAAGACAGGTGTTCCCTTGTTATTGAATCTTTTATTTTTAAGGCAGAGAGGGATGTGAAGACCCTGGATGTAGGGATTAGTAACCATTGGGCCAATGGGTAAAGAAGACAGTTAAGTTATAAAAAGGAAAAGATGGCTATGGCAAGCCCTATTTCTAATAAGATGACACAGGGAAGAAGAAAAAAAAAAAAAGGCTTGTCTTTCATGGAGTCTTTTTGAAGAGTGGTGTTAGATCTTTGATGAGATCACAGGATAGGCATCCGTGGTATTTGCCAGGGGATAATTCCAGGATTTGACTGTGGGGCAGTGGATCCAGCCAGGGACTCCTGGTACCTTGATGGCTGTAGGGGAAGATAAAAAACCAGGAAAAGCCCTTTCCACATAGGCTTTAGTTGGTAATTAGGGAAGCCCTCTCTTCAGTCCCTGGTTAGACCTTGATCAGACCTTGGTCATCAGGTTCATGTGGGAGAAGGTGCCTCCTGTGTGATAGTGGAAACCGTTAGGCTGTATTTTTAAAAACCTGTTGAAATTTCGACAGAGAGATAGTATGACTTCGTATCCTTGAGTCTCTGGATGTACCAAGAGGTATGTAGTCAGGGAGGATTGCTCACCGAGGACTCCGAAGGACTCAAACCCGGGGCCTCCTTGGGGACTGCACGACTACAGAGAAGGGAGATGGGCAAGGCTTCTCTCCAGTTCAGTGATGTTTTTTTGTGTGAGTTTTTAAATAATACCTTATAGGTAGTGGCTGGCCCTTTCTTCCTTCCCAGAGGACTGTGGCTTTCAAACACAGTGGAGGTGGTATTTGATACCTAGTACTTTGGCGACAGATTGAGCCATGGTGGCCACAGCAGAGAGTCCATTGTCACTTCAGATGAGGCCAGATCAGGGGATACTTGCATGCAGAAGTTTGCTGACCGCTCAGTTGCCCTTTCAGTCCATGTCGGGAATGCATCTGTCCACCCTGGGAAGGTGTCGACAAGCTTGAGAGGAGGTATTTGTATCCCCTGCAGGGTGGCATCTGAGGAAAATCCATCTGCCACTCTTCCCTGGGGTCGGATCCGTGCCTCTGTGTTGGTTGGGTTAATTGAGGTTGGTGGACCCCCCGGGGTTGGTATATGTGCAGGGCAAAGGGAGGTTATTTGTTCAGCCACCTGGGAAAATCCTTTACCTTGAAACATTCTGGAAATGACAGTTCATAAGGTATCTTGTCCTAAAGAGACAGAGTTATGAAGGACTTTAATTAGTTCCAAGTGACAGTTTTGAGGAATGGCCATCTCTTCAGTGGGGAAGCAAATGAGCAAAATGTCTACATGTTGGAGGGTAGTTCCCCCCTCAAGTTGTAAGTTTTGTGACTCTTTAGAGATGGCATGGCCAGACAGATGGGCGCTGTCCCTGAATCCCTGTGGGAGTACTGGCCCACAAGGGGTTCCCATTCAGGTGCAAACAGAAGTTGCAGAAGACGGTGTCTTTTAGGTCCAGGAACATAAAGTGGAGGCTGTTTGGAAGAATGGTGCCAGGATGACATAGGGATTCGGCATGGTTGGGTGTAGGGGTGTGACAGCCTCATGAATGGCTCACAAGTCTTGGACTAGTTGATAGCTGTTGTCCTGTTTTTAACTGCTAGGATGGGAATGTTGTAGGGTGAAGTTGTGGGGATAAGAAGCCCATGTTTGTTTGGTTTTTTTTAAAGATTTTATTTATTTATTTGACAGAAATAGAGACAGCCAGCGAGAGAGGGAACACAAGCAGGGGGAGTGGGAGAGGAAGAAGCAGGCTCATAGCAGAAGAGCCTGATGTGGGGCTCGATCCCATAACGCCGGGATCACGCCCTGAGCCAAAGGCAGATGCTCAACCGCTGTGCCACCCAGGCGCCCCAAGAAACCCATGTTTTAAAACCTGGCTCAGGTTGTGATCTCAGCGTTGTGAGATTGTGCCCTACATTTGGCTCTGCACTGGGCATGGAGTCTGCTTGAGATTCTCTCTCCTTTCCCTCTCCCCCTCCCCATCTCTCTCTCTCTCTCTCCACCTCACTCTCTCCCTCGCCCCGTCCCTAAAAAATAATAATAAAATAAATCCTTAAGACTTTGCAAAAGACTATTTGAACTAAGAAATGAATTTAGAAAGGTTGCAGAACACAAAATGAATATACCAAAATCTGTTGCATTTCTTTCTTCCTTTCTTTTTAAAGTAGGCTCCGTGCCCATCGTGAGCCCAACATGGGCCTTGAACTCATGACACTGAGATCAAGACCTGAGCTGGGATGAGGAGTCAGATGCTTAACTGACTGAGCAACACTCTGTTGCATTTTTTATAAAGATTTTATTTATTTGTCAGAGAGAGAGAGCACAAGTAGACGGAGGCTCCCCGCTGAGCAAGGAGCCCAATGTGGGACTCGATCCCAGGACCCTGGGATCATGACCTGAGCCCGAGGCAGATGCTTAATCGACTGAGCCCCCCAGCATCCCCCTCTGTTGCATTTCTATAACTAATAACAAATGTCAGAAAGAGAAATTAGGAAAACAATCCCATGTTCAATTCTTTCAAAAATACTAAAATACTGTGAATAAATGTAACCAAAGTTGAAAGGCCTGTACTCTTAAAGCAATAAGACATTTAATGAATAGAATTGAAGATGACATAATAAATAGAAAGATATACTTTTGTCATGCCTTTTAAGTATTAATATTGTTTAAAAATGCTCAGACTGTGAAAAGCAGTCACATATTCAATGCAATCCATATCCTGTACAAAGAAATAGTGTTTTTCAAAGAACTATAGCAAAAAAACCTCTAAAATTTGTATGGAAACAGAGAACATTGCACATAAACAAAGCAATGTTGAGAAAACATATTAAAGTTGAAGGTAAAACAATCCCAGATTTCAAACTGTACTACAAAGCTAAAAAATCAAAACAGTGTGGTACTGGCACAAAAACAGACCCAGAAATCAAGGGAACAGAACAGAGAGTCCGGAAATAAACCCATGTTTATATGGTCAAATTATCTATCAAAAAAACGAGCTGAGGGGCGCCTGGGTGGCACAGCGGTTAAGCATCTGCCTTCGGCTCAGGGCGTGATCCCAGCGTTATGGGATCGAGCCCCCACGTCAGGCTCCTCTGCTGTGAGCCTGCTTCTTCCTCTCCCGCTCCCCCTGCTTGTGTTCCCTCTCTCGCTGGCTGTCTCTATCTCTGTCAAATAAATAAATAAATAAAATCTTTAAAAAAANAAAAAAAAAAAAACGAGCTGAGAATGTACAATGGGGGAAAGACTGTCTCTTCAGTAACTGATGTTAGGAGAACGAGGCCGCGACCTGCAGAAAGCATGAAACCACCTTCTCACAGCTCACATAAAAGTCAGCTCTGTGGGTTACATCCCCACGTGTAAGATTTGAAACCATACACTTCTTAGGACAAAATAGAGGCATTAAACTCATGGACATCGGCCTCAGCTATGTTTTTGTGGAATTATCCCTTCAGTCCAGGGAAACAAAAGGAAAAATATAAAATGGGGCAGAGGAACATAATAGACATTTTCCCAAAGAAGATACACAGATGGCCACTTAGGCAGGTGAGAAGCTGCCCAATGTCACTAGTCATCAGGGACGTGGAAATCAAAACCACAGTGCAATATCACCTCACAGCAGCCAGAACTGCTGGTGTCAAAAGGAAGAAGTAACAAGTGTTGGTGAGAATGTGGAGAAAAGGAAACTCATCTTTGCTGGTGGGAAGGTATGTTGGTGCAGCCACGGTGAGGGAAAAAGTATGGAGTTTCCACAAAACAGTAAACACAGACCATATGGTCCTTAATTCGATTTCTGGGTAGTTCACCTTAGGAAAAAACTAACACGAAAAGGTATGTACGTGACCACGTTCACTGTGCTGTTCGTTACAATACTCAACATACGGAAGGAACCCACGTGTCCATAGACAGATGAATGGATAATGAAGATGTATGACTACACACAAGGGACGGTTGCTCAGCCATATAAAAAGGATAAAGTCTTGCCATTTGTGACAACATGGATGGACCTAGGGGGTATTCTTCCAAGTAAATAAGTTGGAGAGAAAGACAAACACCATATTTTATTTGTTTGTGTAATCTAAGTAACAAAATGAACGAGCAATAAAAGGAAAACAGAGACTTTAAAGTATAGAGAACAAATCGGTGTTTACGAGATTGGAAGGGGAAGGAGGGATGGGTGAAACAGATGAAGGGGACTAGCCGTACAGAGCTGCACCTGTTAAATATCATGGGGGTGGTGCCTCGCTGGATCTCACCCGCTCTGCCCCTCCCCACCCCGGGTACTCCCTGGCTCTCTCTCAACATAATAAGTAAATAAGTCTTAAGTCATGGGAATGAAAAGTACAGCAGAGGGAATATGGTCAATAATACTGTAGTAGTTTTTTATAGTGACAGTTGGTAATTACACTTAGTGTGGTGGGCATTTGTAATGTATATAATTGTCAAATCACTATGTTGTACACCTGACACTAATATTATAGGTCAATATACTCCCACTAAAAAGAAAAAAAAAAAAAGAAAAGAAGCCCACACTCACCATCGTCAAAGAAGTTGAACACTAAAGTAAGAGCACATCTTCCAGATTGCTGGTTACCCTTCAAATCGTCCCTCATGCTGCGCTGTTCTCCAGGGGCTGGGCAGCAGCCGCACACACATCCGACCTCCCAGGGGCAGGTGGGGCAGTCCAGGCAGGCTTCACAGGGGGCTTTGTGCCTTCAGAACAGTCCACCAGGCCTCGGTTGGACCAGGTTCTGGAGAAGGCACACGTCCATTAGAAACGTGACTCAGTTTTTTTTGAGAAGGGTGATTCTGTCATTGACCTGGCTTCCAAGTTGGACCGTGCATCCATCCTCACCCACGTGACAAGCCTTTCTGTATTCCTCTTACAGAGGTAGGGTGTGGATGTGTGTGTCTTGCCCAGTTCCTTTCTGCTTTCCTTTCTGATAATACTGATCTCCACACTAGTCTGCATCGATTTTGACGTATTTCTGAGTAAACGGGCTGCCCTTCATACGCTTTTCCTCTTAACTGCCAAAGTCCCAAATCACTAGGATCCTCAGAATTTTTCTCTGGTTGCTTATCTGTTCTTCCTGGTGAACCTCATTTCCACTTCGGGATCAGTATATGAATAGAAATCGACATATGATCCATTTTCATACCTTCAAACATCAGATTGTTCCCAAGAAATTAAATTATGCTACCAATTTTTGCAGTTTGTCCCAGTCAGGATAGAAGGAGCACATCGAGGCCTCAGTGGAGTGTTTCGCAGAATGAGCTACCCAGTGGAGAGAAAACAGGCCTATTTGCAAGAAATGATTCGTGTTCTGTTTTTGGAGAAAACTGGAAATTTCATAGCAGCGGAGATCAGACCCAGACCCAGGAAGGGCATTTGAGGTGAGTGACATTCCCGCAGGAGAAGGAGGGGGTCTGGGCAGATGGTGAGACTAACTTGAAATCAAAAGATAGCTGAAAGCACACCTCAGTAAACGTATAATGATAATTTTCACAAGATGAAGCTTTTAACGAATGCATTCTAGATATTGATCATCTGAAAACTAATTCAGTTGGAAACAGTGGTGAGAAGAATTATATCTGAGAAACCCAGAGTGTTACTACTATATTTGAGTCCTCAGCCAGTGCATTAAGCTTGTTTCATTTTGTTACCATGGAGACAGTGCCACTAACATGCCCATTCTTTGGAAATGGCCATTATGTAGTCAAATAATCACTCATAAGTATCAGTAGATCATTAATAAGGACTTGGGTTATAATCATTATTCCCTAACAGTGTGCCTTCCTGTTTTGAACAGAAGTCATTGGGCGGAGCCTGTCTGTGAGAGCAATGAAGGTAATCCGTGCGGAGAAACCGTAAACCAGACTACAGGTCTTACTGTGCTTGAGGATTGTCCTGCTGGAGACAAATCCTGTGAATGTGCTAAGTGTAGGGAAGCCTTCAGAGATGGTTCTTTCCCTGAGAATCCAGGAACATCTCAGCCTGGACACAAACCTAGTCCCTGTGCGGAATGTGGGCCGGCCTGGCTGTGTCTTGAGCCACAGCCCTCATGTTGACATAGACCTTGTAGGGAAACCCTACGAACACCAGGACACTGGGACAGCGTCAAAGACAGACTTGAGTCTCGATAGTAAAATATCTTTAGAGGGCAGGAAATGTGGAGAAGCTTTCACTCACACCTCATCCTTTCAGGGTGATGTGCAAGGTCACTGTGGACAGAGTGTCCATGTGTGTGACGTGTGTGGAAAAGCCTTTACATATAATTCCGATCTTACACATGATGTGAGAGCTCACAGTGGAGTGAAACCCAGTAATTGTACAGACTGTGGGAAAGCCTACATTTCCCTCTCATACTCTCAAGATTACTCAAGTAATCAAACTGAGAAACGAATTTTTGGATGTGGGCAGTGTGGGAAAGCCTTCAGTCGTCAGGCCTACCTTCTAGTACATGTGAGGACACACACTGGGGAGAGACCCTATGAATGTCCGCAATGTGAGAAGACCTTCACAGATGGTGGAAATCTGCGAGAACATGTGAGAACACACACGGGGGAGAGGCCATATGAATGTCAGCAGTGTGGGAAGACCTTCAAGTATAACTCAGGCCTCCGAGCACATATGAGGGCACACAATGGGGAGAGACCCTATAAATGTCAGCACTGTGGGAAAGCCTTCACTGGTCACTATTCCCTTCTAGTACATGTGAGAACACACACAGGGGAAAGGCCCTATGAATGTGTGGAGTGTGGGAAAACTTTCCGGAAGTGTGAACATTTTACCCGTCACCTGACCACGCACAGTACAGTAAAACCCTTTGAATGTAAGGAGTGTGACAGAGCCTTCCGGGATCGCACAGACCTTCGAATACATATGAGGAGACACACTGGGGAAAGACCCTATGAATGTCATCAATGTGGGAAATCCTTCATACATCTTGGAAATCTGCAAGGACATGTGAGAACGCACACAGGGGAGAGACCGTATCAATGTGAGCACTGTGGGAAGACCTTCAGGTATAACTCAGACCTGCGAGAACACATGAGGACGCACACTGGGGAGAGACCTTATAAATGTCCGCAGTGTGGGAAAGCCTTCATTCGTCGCTACGCCCTTCTGGTACATGTGAGAAGACATACAGAGGGTGGACACGTGGAATGTAAAGAGTGTGGGAAAGCATACAAGTTTTCCTCATCCCTTCGAGCGCATATGAAGAAACACGCTGGGGAGAGACCTTCACTAGTTGCCGCTCCCTTCAAGAACACGTGAGAAATCACAGTGGACAGTATCCCTTTGAATCTAAGGACTCTGGTAAGACTTTCTAGTGTCCCATACACCTGCAGGTACGTGTGATGACACGGGGCAGAACTGTGTGAATGTCCACACCCTGGAAAAGCCTTCAGTTGTCCCTCTTCCTTTTGAGGACGCGTGTGAAAGCACCGTGATGTGAAACCCTGTGAAGTTAAGAATCGTGGAAATGCCTTCAGTTATCTCATCCGTCTGGGAGCACAGACACAATGTGGGAAAGCACTTAATACTCCCTATAAATGGTTTTTAAAATGCAAGCCAATACACTAGAGATGAGCCTGAATGGACACAATTTTAGGAAAACTTCCAGTATTTAACTTCATGTGTTTTGTTCATGAAAATTCTGACAGGACAGAGATCGTTTCATTGTTATAAACATGGCGTTGTTTTTGCAAGTGCCTCTTCCTTAATAGAGACGCGAAGTGTCCTAATTCCTAGTTCATGTCACTGATATGAACACTAATCCTGGTAAGTGTCCTCCTTTGTCCTCTACATCTGTACAACATACACTTTGTTATCTCAGACTTGAAGGAATCACGTGGTTACGTATAACATGTCTTTTTTCCATTACAATGTCTCTTGGACCCAGAGGTGATAAGAATCTGTCTGTTTGGGGCAGGAGGAAGATACATACAACTTCATATAATTTTAGAAAAGGATTTCTTGGATTATACATTCCAAAATGTTCCTAGTGTATGATCATGACATGAAACTTGTACTGTTGAACGTTCTTTTCTGTTGTGTGTTGTGGATACTGGCATTTCCTGATTCTGTATTACCTCTTCTTTTCAGTCTTCAGTATTGAAAGCTATATTTTCAGGGGGCCTGGGTGACACAGTTGGTTAATGTATCCAACTCTTTGGTTTCAGCTCAGATCGTGATCTCAGGGTTGTGAGATCGAGCCCCACATCAGCTTCGTGCTCAGCTCGGAGTATGCTTGAGATTCTCTCTTCCTCTCCCTCTGCCCCCTCCCCCCCAAAATAAATAAATAAATCTTAAAAAAGAAAGATATTTTCACTTCAGTTCTCTCTTTTCATTGAATGAATAATTGTTAAAATTCTCATATTGGGGGGGCGCCTAGGTGGCTTAGTCGTTAAGCGTCTGCCTTCGGCTCAGGGCGTGATCCCAGCATTCTGGGATCGAACCCCACATCAGGCTGCTCTGCTGGGAGCCTGCTTCTTCCTCTCCCACTCCCCCTGCTTGTGTTCCCTCTCTCGCTGGCTGTCTCTCGCTCTGTCAAATAAACATAAAATCTTTAAAAAAAATTCTCATATTGTTTTATCTTATCTGGGCCTATCTTCTGATGTCTGTGGTCTTTCTTGTTCCAAATTACAACTGGGAAGAAATCCCTTTGCACTATGTCTCAGGTTTGCCTATTTATTTCCATGATCAGTGATTCTGTTAGAAATACCAGCGAAGTGCTTTCCTCTAGCCCCCAGGAAATCATGTGTGGAGTGCCCAGTATCCTTAGTATCAGCCAGATCACCTGGCCAAAATAGGGTACCTGGTAAATTTTGGACATAGGAGCCTTTTCAGTTTTATCCACATTGGAGGTAAAAACACTTCATTGTTTCCACTATATAACAGTCCTGAGGTACCCAAAAGGCATACCAGCTATGGGACCAACTGTTTGTGGTCTTACCCTTGGGTAAGGTACATGGCCAAGGAAGGGTGTGTAACTCCTGTTGGTTGGCTGTCAGAGGGACCTGTACTGCTGCCTTAGTACCGTCCAAAGAGTCTGAAGGGCAACTGGATGACTCAGCAGAGCGTGCAGCTCTTGGTCTTGGAGTTGTGGATTTGAGCCCCACACTGGGTATAGGAATAACTTTTAAAAAATGATTATAAAATCGTAAAAAGAATTTGGAATAGCATGCCCAAGTTAGTACTTACTACTTTCATCCTTTTAAAAGGTCCATCAGTAAACTATGAAAAATCTTTATTGTTTAGAGGAGTGACGTGTAAGGCACAGGGACTCAAGACATGATGTGTCAGCATTAAGCAGTCATGAGGGGTTTTGCTCCAAGATCAGATGCCCTAAGTAATGATCTTGGGTTTGAGCAAACTACACATTTTTGAGACTCTGTCCCTTTAAGCCAAAAGTTTAACAGGTAGATGGTGTCCTTCGTTGAAGGGAAGCAGAGAATGAAATTACCTCCATATTGTAACAAAGTTGAGATGCAGAAAACTCTATGACCCAGAGCAACCTTAGGGTTTGTGAAAAGGAAGAAAGATTCTCTGTGAGTCCCTGGGGGCATGACTGTCCAGGGGTATGTCTACATGCTTCCAAGAGAAAGGAAAAACTGGCTACACTTAACCAGCTGGAATACTAAAAATGCACTAAAAATAGCCACAAATGCACCCCCAAAGTTTTCTATAAGGACAATTTGGAGTCCATTATGATCGTCATGAAAAGGGCCTTCAGGTTTTTGCATGCAAGTCTGAATTTTGTTCCACTCAACAGGCTTAAGGAAATAACTACAATTGCTCAGTAGTATTTCCAGTGAGTATTCTAGCATCCCTGGAGAAACATGGGTTTCTGTTTCCCTAATATTTTTATATTGTTCCAATTGGGCCAGCTTCATCCAGTGTGTGTCTGGCCCTCACCAACAAACATGTGAGCTAATTGGTATAAATCGGAGAAACCAGGTTGGTAAGTTTGAATAACTGTTAAATTCCTCAGCACACCATTGGGGACACTCCATCGCTTTGGGAAACTCTGGCTTGCAGTTCAGCCTTAGTCCAGGCATTTATTTGGATCCCCGATGGGGCCCATTTTAATAGGTTCAGGAGAGGAAGGACTGGGGCGGGCAACATAGAAAAAGGGAACTTTAGTGGGAGGATTAGAATGAGGGTGGGGGGCACACGGGGTGGGGACAAAGCGGAGGGAGGAGAGGAAGAGGGAACTGGAGGTCTGCACATCGTGTGGCTGCCACCTGTCTGTAGACAAAGAAGATGGGAGAGGTGAACGTGGCTCAGAAGCCATTTTGATACCTTTCAATGGTTTGTTTGCTTCTGTTAATTGAGAAGTAGAACTTTGCAGAGAATCAACTTTAGATCCCGGTAATGTTTGGAAACTTCAAAATACCCGTTAAGATAGGCATCCAATTTGGTTTTGACAATTCTAGAGCCATGGCTGTCCACTTCTATTTAGCTAGGAGTCAGTTTGGGGAGATCAGAAGTCTCCAATAATGGCCATTGATGTTCTAAGTTCTTTGTGATGGAATTAGTCCATTTAGTTAGAAACACGTATGAGGAGACACCATAGTTTTTAAACATTAAACTAGAGGGATGCCCTCAAAGCGTTTCTATGACTGGGATCCCATTTCTTGGGTTTTTCTTTAGAGCAAAAAGAGAAATTCCTAAAAGCCACTGCTTCAGTAGGAACAGGCTGTTTCCAAAAGGACTTGTTCCGAAGGGCAGCACAGTTCCAGGCAGGAACGGTCTGAGTCCACACATTCGTTGGACCAAAGGCCAGCACACTTCCAAAAGGCACAGTTTATGACACCAAGTAAGTTAACCTTAACTGTTGGTTATCGTACCAGCAAAAATGGATTAATACGGAATAACAAGCATTGCAAATAAGGACATGCAAGAAATGGCAAATCCAAAGAACAAAAAAGAGGCCGCTTGTTTGGAGGAAAGGGGAGAGTTGGGAGGGCTTATTGTCAAGAAAAAGACAATTTGGGGAAACTGGTCTTTTGAAGATGGTGGCTTCTCATTGGTTGATCCGTGACCATCTCTCATTGGCTGGCCTGTTGCTGCGGGGAGTAAAGCGTTCTCACTGTGGCAGGGGCAGTGAAGTCCAGTCCTCTTGCACCACTTTCCCTGTTGTGTGTGTTCAGCTGGCGTGGGGTTGGACAGGAGAGCACCCACTATGGCCTCCTGCCTTCGTCTTAGCAAGGGTTCCCTTTAGCTACCACCTTTTATTCATAAAAACTATTTAGTCCATCCTAATGGTGAAACCCTTCATATTGCTTATGTAGTGGCCTCCGACATGGAGCACCAGGAGTCATGGTCTTGCCGCTCAAAGAGTGTGCAAGGGGGAGCCTGCCACGCGCATGTTCCAGCTTGTGGGTCAACAACTAGAACCAACTGCGCTCCTGCTGAGGTGCGTCTTAGTAGTGGTAGGAATGACTTATATATCGGGGCGCCTGGGTGGCTCAGTGCTTAAGCGTCTGCGTTCAGCTCAGGGCGCAACCTCAGTGCTCTGGGATCAAGCCCCACATCAGGCTCCTCCGCTATGAGCCTGCTTCTTCCTCTCCCACTCCCCCTACTTGTGTTCCCTTCTCTCGCTGGCTGCCTCTCTCTGTCAAATAAATAAATAAATAAAATCTTTAAAAAAAAAAAAAAGAAAAAGAAGAAGGAATGACTTATATCTTGGTGCTCCAGGCATAAAGTAAACCTTGAGAAAAATAATTTCAGGAAATGCTGCTTCTCATTGTTGTCCAAATAGCTTTGAAATGATTATTTGAAAGTCGATACCAGAACAAAAACATCCCCATCTCTCACTTCCTCTTGCTAGTAATTGTGCTAAATAACCACAGGACGTTTCTTCCCGTGATGGATGGATAAGTGGTTGGTCATGCTTCACCCTATGGGGTCTCCTTGTATTAATTCCCGTGGAGGAAAGATGGGCCCTGCCTTTCTCTTTCCTTCAGAACACTCGTCCTTCTGTTGATCTGCCCCCAGTTGACACAGGTCAGTTTCTGTCTCCATCAGATGGCCCCCCGGGATGCTTCTCTGGCCGTGGATGTGGGGTGAGCATGGTTGTATTTTGGGTGGAGCCGGTTGGGCTTCATGTCTGAGAGGATGCGTAAGGAGAGCAGTCCCACTGGGACTTGGGGAAGGAAACGTACAGGAGTGTGGTAGGGTGAATGGACGAGAAGCATACCCGTACAGTCTTTGCAGAGGGACTGCTTCTGTCTAATTATTCCAACCACTGTCGGATGGGCGTTGTGTGCGCTGTTCACCAATGTGACCAGTGATTGTGTGGATCCCACACACTAACGAGGGTCGGTGTAGGTGCACTGCACTGGAACAGCATGGAAGGTGTGCATCACAACCATGTTTTGATGTCACCACTGGTGGGAAGGAGTCCATATGAGTGACGTGTTCCACGGAACTCTTTTTCATACTAGTGCCATGAAATCCAATTTCAAACTTTTTTTTTAAACAAATTGTTAACCTTCCATGTACCCAGAGATAGTTTTCCTTGTGATTTTGTGGTCCTTTTGTCTCCAGTTCTCTTCAGAATCTGAGAGCGATGTTGTGCAGGGTGCCCACTTGATGTAGGCTGTGAATCTGCCCTGTTCCGTGTCCTTTAGTGGTTGACCAGTATATGTGGCCAGACAAGAGACACAGGAAGGTCCAGGGAGATAGTTGCTTATACTCAGGTGCCAGAGGGACAGTCAGTGCTTGTAAAGGAGGGGTGACATTGGGGAGCGCCGAGGGAGCGAGCACGAGCAGGTAGGTGGGAAGCGGTGAGCATGGGGACACGTGCCTGCAGTGCCGAGGTCCGTGTGCAGTGTAACGGTTTGCTTTGAGCCGAGTGTGTGGCACACGAGGGAGGCTCAGTATTTGGCACCTGACACCAAGTGTAGAGTCTGGGAAAGGAAGGCTCGATTTGAATCATGATCCTGACTTGGTTCCTTTCTTGCTCTGTGGCCCTTGGAAAATCGTCTGCATCTGTACGCCTCAGTTTGCTCCGACAAGGACGTGGAAACAGGATCTACCTGGTAGAGTTCGCTGAGGAGCAATGGGGTTTATGTGCGCTGAGTTCTTTGTGGAGAACGCTTAACGCAGTGCCGGATGTGAGTGCGCAAGATGTCAGTGTTCACACGGCGAACGGGAATGGCAAACATAGCCTCGCACAGGGGAAGCCGGCCTGGCGCTCACTCCTGGGCTGTGGCTTTCCCTCACGGAGCAGAAACAGTTTCACCCGCTTGTCCTCAGACGAAGCACTTTGTTGTCTGTGATGAGTCAGGGCACATGAAGACCATGTCACGTCATGTCGGTAAGGAGGCTAAAAAACAGTCCAGTCTGTAAGAATCAGCAAAGACTCCCTGCCTCTAGTTGCTGTGCCTGGTGCCTCTCTGTTCCTAGTTCCGCGGCGCTGCACCCTTCCTGCGCTCTAGATGAGAGCTGTTAACATCTTCGGGGCGCCTGGGGGGCTCCGTCGGTTAGACGTCTGCCTTTGGCTCAGGTCATGATCCCAGGGTCCTGGGAT
>NW_023253620.1:6286-8925 GCF_002007445.2 Ailuropoda melanoleuca | reverse complement strand
CTTGATTCAACATTGGGTGTGTAGGCTATGGAAAGGTGCACATTCTTAGAGTTAAGTAACAATGGTGTCAATGCCCTTCCAGTCACATCACGNAATGCCCTTCCAGTCACATCACCCTTCATTAAGATAGAAATAGGAATCAAGGTGTCTATGGTACTCTAGGTATGATCAACGAACATAAAACTGAGAAAAAACCTTCTTATAAATTACAGTATCTTTGGTTAAGCTAGATTCCCTATCGTAAGTGGTTGTGGCAATGTAATGAAAATGCCATGAACTTATCTGTAAGAAACCACAGTGTATGGAACCCACTTAGCCCTAACATCATCATTCGTGAATATGGAAGCATTAACCAAATTGGACGTGGAAGCTGACGAAAGTGCCAAACACTTATCCCTGAGAGACAACACTATACAAGGATAGAACAACAAACATCATTTTTATAAGTAAGGAAGCATGAATGATAAGGTTCTGGAATCTCGAGGACTCTGCCCCATCCTTATTGATAATAAAACACCGTGTACAGGAAAACACCTTCAACTCACATCAGCCTTATCTATAGTGTGCCTGATTCAACATTTGGTGTGTAAGCCTATGGAAAGGTCCACATACTTAGAGCTAAGAAACAACTGTGTGAGGATAATGCCCTTCAAGTCACATCAGCCTTCCTTAAGAGGGAAGCAGGAATCAAGGGGGTCATGGTACCCTTAGGTAAGGCCTACGAACATAAGACTGAGAAAGAAAAGTGTACAGGAACCCATTACAATGTACAGTATCTTTGGTTAATGTAGAATCCCTATCGTAAGTGGTTGTGGCAACCTAAAGAAAATCCCACAATCTTATCTGTAAGAAACAACAGTGTACCGGAACCCACGTAGCCCTAAGATCATCATTTGTAAACAGGCAGCATTAACCAAGTGGTTGTGGAAGCCAGACGAAAGTGCCAAACAATTATCTATGAAACACAACACTATACAAGGAAAGACCAATGAACATCATTTTCACGAGTCCGGAAGCATGAATCAAAAGTTTCTGGAATCTCGATGACCCTGCCCCAGCCTTATTGGTAATAAACCACCATGTACGCAAAACATCTTCAACTCACATAGCCTCCTCAATACTGATCTCGACTTGACATTGGGTGTGTAGGGTTAGGGAATGGGTCAATTACTTATATCTAAGAAGCAACGGTGCCAAGATAATGATCTTCAACTCACATCAGGCCTCCTGAAGATGGAAGCAGGGATCAAGGTGGTTTGGTACCCTTAGGTAAGGCCTAGGAACATATGACTGAGAAACAACAGTGTACAGGAACCGACTTACAACATACAGTATATTTGGTTAATGTAGAATCCCTATCGTAAGTGGTTGTGACAAAGTAAAGAAAATGAAATAACTTATCTGTAAGAAACAAAAGTGTACAGGATCCCACGTAGACCAAACATACTCATTCGTGAATATGGAAGCATTAACCAAATCGGACATGGAAGTCTGATGAAAGTGCCAAGAACTTATCACTGAGACACAACACTATACAAGGAAAGACCAACGAACATCATCTTTCACAAGTAAGGAAGCATTAATCAAAAGGTTCTGGAATCTCGAGGACTCTGACCCAGCCTTATTGGTAATAAACCACCGTGTACAGGAAAACACCTTCAACTCACATCACCCCCTCTATAGTGATCCCGATTCAACATTCAGTGTGTAGGCCTAAAGAATGGGCCACATACTTAGAACTAAGAAACAACTGTGTGAGGATAATGCCCTTCAAGTCACATCAGTCTTCCTGAAGATGGAAGCAGGAATCAAGATGGTTATGGTACCGTTAGTTATGCCTAGGAACATATAACTGAGAAACAACATTGTACAGGAACCCACTTAAAATGTACAGTATCTTTGGTTAATGTAGAATCCCTGTCTTAAGTAGTTGTGGCAACATAATGAAAATGCCATAAACTTATCTGTAAGAAACAGCAGTATATGGGAAACCACGTACCCCTAACATCATCATTCGTGAACATGGAAGCATTAACCAAAATGGTTGTGGGAGCCTGACGAAAGTGCCAAACACGTATCTCTGAGGGAAAACACTATACAAGGAAAGAGCAATGAACATCATCTTTCAAGAGTAAGGAAGCATGAATGAAAAGGTCCTGGAATTCCCAAGACTCTGCCCCATCCTTTTTTTTAACAAACCACTGTGTACAGAAAAACACCTTCAACTCACATTAGCCTCCTCAATACTGATCCCGATTCAACATTGGTTGTGTAGGGCTAGGGAAAGATCAACATACTTAGAGGTAAGAATCAATGGTGTCAGAATAATGCTCTTCAACTCACATAAACCTTCCTTGAGATGGAAGCAGGAATCAAGATGTTTATGGTACACTTAGGTAAGGCCTAGGAACATATAACTGAGAAATGACAGTGTACAGGAAACCTTTTACAATGTACAGTATCTTTGGTTAATGTAGAATTCCTATAAGTGTTTGTGGCAACATAATGGAAATTCCAAAAACTTATCTGTAAGAAACAACAGTGTATGTGATCCCACTTAGCCCTAACATCATCAGTCGTGAATATGTATCAACCAAATTAACCAAATTTGACTTGGAGGCCTGACAAAAGTGCCAAAC
>NW_023253620.1:0-4256 GCF_002007445.2 Ailuropoda melanoleuca | reverse complement strand
CGTTACCTTGGAATTAACTTAACCAGAGACGTAAAGGACCTATATCCTAGAAACTATAGATCACTTTTGAAAGATATTGAGGAAGACATAAAAAGATGGAAAAATATTCCATGCTCATGGATTGGAAGAATTAACATAGTTAAAATGTCCATACTACCCAGAGCAATCTACACTTTCAATGCTATCCCGATCAAAATACCGAGGACATTTTTCAAAGAACTGGAACAAATAGTCCTTAAATTTGTATGGAACCAGAAAAGGCCCCGAATCTCCAAGGAACTGTTGAAAAGGAAAAACAAAGCTGGGGGCATCACAATGCCGGATTTCGAGCTGTACTACAAAGCTGTGATCACAAAGACAGCATGGTACTGGCACAAAAACAGACACATCGACCAATGGAACAGAATAGAGAACCCAGAAATGGACCCTCGGCTCTTTGGGCAACTAATCTTTGATAAAGCAGGAAAAAACATCCGGTGGAAAAAAGACAGTCTCTTCAATAAATGGTGCTGGGAAAATTGGACAGCTACATGCAAAAGAATGAAACTTGACCACTCTCTCACACCATACACAAAGATAAACTCCAAATGGATGAAAGACCTCGATGTGAGACAGGAATCTATCAAAATCCTACGGGAGAACACAGGCAGCAATCTCTATGACATCGGCCAAAGAAAACTTTTCAATGACACCTCTCCAAAGGCAAGAGAAACAAAAAATAAAATGAACTTGTGGGACTTAATCAAGATAAAAAGCTTCTTCACAGCCAAAGAAACAGTCAAAATAACTCAGAGGCAGCCCACAGAATGAGAGAATATATTTGCATATGATGCTACAGATGAAAGACTGGTAGCCAAGATCTACAAAGAACTTCTCAAACTCAATACGTGAGAAAGAAATAAATAATAAAATGGGCAGAAGATATGAACAGACACTTTTCCAATGAAGACATACAAATGGCTAATAGAAACATGAAAATATGTTCAAAATCATTACCCATCAGAGAAATTCAAATCACAACCACAACAAGATAACACCTTACACCAGTTAGAATGGCAAAAATTGACAAGGCAAGAAATAAATATTGCTGGAGAGGATGTGGAGAAAGGGGATCCCTCCTATACTGTTGGTGGGAATGCAAGTTGGTACAACCACTCCTGAAAACAGTGTGGAGGTCCTTTAAAAAGTTAAAAATTGAGCTACCCTATGACCCTGCCATTGCACTGCTGGGTATTTACCCCAAAGATATAGATGTAGTGAAGAGAAGGGTCATATGCATCCCAATGTTCATAGCAGCATTGTCCACAATAGCAAAATCACGGAAGGAACTGAGATGCCCTTCAACAGATGACTGGATTAAGAAGTTGTGGTACATATATAAAATGTAATATTACTCGGCTCCCTGAAGAATGAGTTCTCAAAATTTACTGCCACATGGACGGCACTGGAGGAGATAATGCTAAGTGAAAGGAGTCAAGCAGAGAAAGGCAATTAACATATGGTTTCTCTCATCTATGGTACATAAGAACTAGGAAGATCGGTAGGGGAAGAAAGGGATAAAGAAAGGGGGGTAATCAGAAGGGGGAATGAAGCATGAAAGACTATGGACTATGAGAAACACACTGAGGGCTTCAGAGGGGCGAATGGGATAGACTGGTGATGGGTAGTAAGGAGGGCATGTATAGTTTGGTGCACTGGGTCTTATACGCAAGTAATGAATCATTGAACTTTACATCAGAAACCAGGGATGTACTCTATGGTGACTAACATAATATAAAAAAAAAACATTAAAAAAAGAATGTGGCACAATGTTNAAAGGGATAAAGAAAGGGGGGTAACCAGAAGGGGGAATGAAGCATGAAAGACTATGGACTATGAGAAACACACTGAGCCCTTCAGAGGGGTGAATGGGATAGACTGGTGATGGGTAGTAAGGAGGGCATGTATAGTTTGGTGCACTGGGTCTTATACGCAAGTAATGAATCATTGAACTTTACATCAGAAACCAGGGATGTACTCTATGGTGACTAACATAATATAAAAAAAAAACATTAAAAAAAGAATGTGGCACAATGTTTATGCTTCCAAACCACTTTGGTGAACCCTTCCTTAGTGGTGAAAGATGATGTTTGTTCATCCTTCCTTGTACACTGTTTTGTCTCAGAGATAAGTGTTTGGAACTTTCGTCAGTTTTCCACGACCACTTTGGTTAATGCTTCCACATTCATGAATGATGATGTTAGGGTACATGGTTTCCCGTACACTTTTTTTCTTACAGATAAGTTTATGGCATTTTCCTTACGTTGCCACAACCACTTACGATAGGGATTCCACATTAACCAAAGATAATGTACGTTGTAATATGGTACCTGTGCACTGTTGTTTCTCAGTTATATATTCATAGGCCTTACCTAATGGTACCATAACCACCTTGATTCATGCTTCCATCTTCAAGAAGGCTGATGTGACTTGAAGGGCATTATCCTGACACCATTGTCTCATAGCTATAATTATGTGGACCTTTCCCTAGGCCTATATTTGCACAACTTCACTGCTCATCGGTAGCTGGAGACACTATTCTAAAGTGACCGGCTGGTATCGCTGTAAATTTGAAATAACCTACATACCAAGTCATCCATAAGCATGGTCCCTGGAAATCCTTGATATTCATGTTCCTCTGATTAAATAATTGCTTTGGAACCCATCTTGTCCATGGTCTTCTGATGTTTACCTGCCCTCTGTCCTCCTGATATTTTGCCTGAGTGTTTATGGAGAAATTAGATCCCATGTGGCCAGAGCTGAATCTGAATATCAATCCCAGGATGCCAGGATCCAGACACCTGGCCTGAGCTTAAGGCAGCTGCTTATAATTAACAGACTGAGACACCCAGGTACACCGTGGATAACTTTCTGATCTTCAAGGACAGGAAGTTCAGAATGAGAATGAGAATTCTTGAAAAACAGGTCTTGCTTCATTATTGGTAATAAACCACCGTGTACAGGAAAACACCTTAAACCCACATCACCATCCTCCATAGTGATCTTGATTCAACATTGGGTGTGTAGGCCTTGGAAAGGTGCACATTCTTAGAGTTAAGTAACAATGGTGTCAAGATAATGCCCTTCCAGTCACATCACACTTCATTAAGATAGAAATAGGAATCAAGGTGTTTCTGGTACTCTAGGTATGATCAACAAACATAAAACTGAGAAAGAACCTGCTTATAAATTACAGTATCTTTGGTTAAGCTAGATTCCCTATCGTAAGTGGTTGTGGCAATGTAATGAAAATGCCATGAACTTATCTGTAAGAAACCACAGTGTATGGAACCCACTTAGCCCTAACATCATCATTCGTGAATATGGAAGCATTAACCAAATTGGACGTGGAAGCCTGACGAAAGTGCCAAACACTTATCCCTGAGAGACAACACTATACAAGGAAAGAACAACAAACATCATTTTTATGAGTAAGGAAGCATGAATGATAAGGTTCTGGAATCTCGAGGACTCTGCCCCATCCTTATTGATAATAAAACACTGTGTACAGGAAAACACCTTCAACTCACATCAGCCTTATCTATAGTGTGCCTGATTCAACATTTGGTGTGTAAGCCTATGGAAAGGTCCACATACTTAGAGCTAAGAAACAACTGTGTGAGGATAATGCCCTTCAAGTCACATCAGCCTTCCTTAAGAGGGAAGCAGGAATCAAGGGGGTCATGGTACCCTTATGTAAGGCCTATGAACATAAGACTGAGAAAGAAAAGTGTACAGGAACACATTACAATGTACAGTATCTTTGGTTAATGTAGAATCCCTATCATAAGTGGTTGTGGCAACCTAAAGAAAATCCCACAATCTTATCTGTAAGAAACAACAGTGTACCGGAACCCACGTAGCCCTAAGATCATCATTTGTAAACAGGCAGCATTAACCAAGTGGTTGTGGAAGCCAGACGAAAGTGCCAAACAATTATCTATGAAACACAACACTATACAAGGAAAGACCAATGAACATCATTTTCACGAGTCCAGAAGCATGAATCAAAAGGTTCTGGAATCTCGATGACCCTGCCCCAGCCTTATTGGTAATAAACCACCATGTACACAAAACATCTTCAACTCACATAGCCTCCTCAATACTGATCTTGACTCGACAATGGGTGTGTAGGGTTAGGGAATCGTCCAATTACTTATATCTAAGAAGCAACGGTGCCAAGATAATGATCTTCAACTCACATCAGGCCTCCTGAA
>NW_023253619.1:0-3304 GCF_002007445.2 Ailuropoda melanoleuca | reverse complement strand
CAAATGTCCATCCATTGATGAATGGATAAAGAAGCCTGCACTATATATATACACAATGGAATATTGCTCAGTCATCAAAAGGAATAAAAGCATGCCATTTGCAATAACCTGAATGGAACTAGGGTGTGTTATGCTAAGTGAAATAAGTCAGTTAGAGAAAGACAAATAACACGATTACACTCATGTGTGGAATTGAAGAAACAACACAAATGAACAAATTCTGTGAGAAAAAGAGAGGCAAACCAGAAAACNGAGAAAAAGAGAGGCAAACCAGAAAATAGACTCTTAACTATAGAGAATAAACTGAGGGTTGCTGGAGAGCAGGTAGGTGGGGGGTGGGTGAAATGATGATGGGGCTTAAGGAGGACACTTGTGGTGATGAGCACCAGGTGATGTGTGGAAGTGTTGATCACTGAATTCTACACCTGAAACTAATATTGCACTGTATGTTAGCTAACTGGAATTAAAATAAAAACTTGGAGAAAAAATGAGAAAAGTCCATACAATACAATGGTGGAAAAAGAATATATATGTACATATATTCAAAATATATATATATTCAAAAAACTATTTTGAATGATTTTAATTGCAAAACATAGATATGCAAATATTTATACATGATATATAAACATCTATGTAAATATATATATATATATACACAAATATATGTAATGTAAATATATTTATATCAAATACCATGTCAGACAGTGACGGGTGCTTTGAAGGAAAAAAATGGTGGTATATAAAGGAGTGGATGGGGAGGGTGCTAAGTTTTAATAGGAGTTCAGGAAGACCTGCCAAGAAGGCAACATTTTAACAGAGGTTCCAGAAAGACTGAGCAGGAGGCAGGAGGATATCTGGGGGAGGTGGGTGCCCTGCAGGGAAAGCAGGTTAAAGGCCCAGCAGAAGGCACTTACAGCAGATCTGCAGATCTCAACATGCAGTCAGTGCGGTGAGGGAATGAGGAAGAGGAGAGAGAGGAGAGGTGGTGGCAGAGAATGTTGAGGACCGAGGGGGCTTTCCTGACACTGGTGGGACTTCAAGACACAGGGAGTCCTTCCTTCACATGGTGTTCTTTGCATCTTATTAATTCTGTTCCAAGGTGTTCTGTCACTAGAGCTGGATCCCTTCCTTATTTCCATCTGTTGGTGAACATTCTGGCATTTAAGGGTCACATATTGGACAACATGAACTCAGGTACCATTGCCCTGAGGACTGCTCATGCCCCACAACACACACACACACACACACACAACACACACACACACACACACACACACACACACACAGTGCACTCTGGCCTCCCGGTACCGCATCACTACCATGCTTTTCTCCCCCCAGCCACAACAATTTTGAAGAAATGATACAAGGCAAGCAGTCAACATCAGATTATTTTTATCCTGAAGAGTGTGTAAACAGCATTTAAATTCTAGTTAGTAAGCCTCCCAAGGACATGGAAACTTGGGGCTCCATTTTAATACAATCATCTTGTGTCCTGTATTTATAGAAACATAAGAAAGCAGTGCCAAAAACACAGAGAAAAGAATGGACACAGGGAGTAAAGTAGATCTAATAAGCTCAGGGGGTTCCCGAGAGACTGTGATGAGAAGAAAGCTTCCCTGGTTCTGGCAACATTCCAGCACCAGTCCACATGCCCTGATGCCCAGAATAATTAATAAAGCAGAAAAGTAACAATGTATGTAAATGGGAAAGAGGTGGTATTTTTATGATGTCAAGACATTTGATTGCATATCCCTCCAGAAAATTGTGCAAGGGCAATAAACCTACAATTTACAACAGAAAATGCGCAATGTAGAACAGTAGAAGGGACTTTTTCTAAGACAAAATAATAAAAAACTATTTTGAATGATTTTAAATGCAAAACTTTGGAAATCAGACAACCAGGTTTTGAATGTGACATCTACCACATATACAATCTTTGAACTTGGGAGAGACAAGCAATCCCTTCCAAATGTGAATATCCTCACTGAGATAGTGGGGAGAGCAGCACCTTCTAGGGTGGCAGACAGCCTTCCTCAGTATATGTAAAAAGTTTACTATATAGTTCCTTCCTGTGAGTAAAGAAGTGATTATCACTGGTGAAGAGATTTGGCTGAGTTTTTTCTTGCACCTCACAAATGTCTCCATCCTTTCCACACCTCTTGGTAATGAAGTATGACAAAGTAAAGGTAGTTAGCATACCCTTTTTTGAATATGAAATGCTATTTTTTAATGTAAATACTTAGGTGTGAGAGAAGATGCTGAGAAATGTATGTCTCAAAAAATGCTCTTGCAAGGGCCTGGCTCCCTGCATGGTAATGGGGCTTTCTATAAATACAGAATGCACTCAAAAACACCACATCTGAAAAAGTTCATAACGCACATCTCGAAGCCAAATACTCTGTTCCCCTGCTCCCCTTAGCTACAAACTCCTTGGATATGTTCTTATTTCACTGGAACCACTTTAGTTCCCCCAACCCTTCCTCTGTTGCATCCAACTGGACTTCCATTCCCACCACTTGTTGTCAACAATGATGCCTGTATGGCTGAGTCCAATGGACATTTTGCTTTTCAACACATCATATAAATTAATTTTAAATGAGTCTACCTAGTCTCAGGTGACCTCAGGTAAAAGTTCTCAGGTTCCATTCCCTCTGACCCTTTCCTGAAATACCTGCTGAGCTCTCAGACTCCCCTGGATGGGGTCTATAAGATAAGATTCTCCACATCAAGGTCCAAAATCCTCCCTGGATGGTTGATGATGGAGACCAAAGCGCTGTTCCCAGACAGGACAGCAGGAAGCAGTGAAGCATGGGTCCCTCTGCCAGACTTAGGAACACAAAAGCAACAACCATGCCCCGGCCAGTACAAGGATTCACGTGCTGACGTTCTACAGCAGAGGAGATATTTACAGCCCCCTGTGTCTGCTCACTAGGCGCTGTTTCCATTGTTACTCCCACGGCAGAGCACTCCATTCCCAGTGGGCACTTGTCTGTTCAGAAAGTAAAATTTTCCTGCTGAGACTCTGTTCCTGGGAGACCAGATTAGAAGTCAGGTGAAGCCAGATACATATACACATTCTCATGAACTTGCCTGCCTTCCAGAGGTCTAACCTCCTTGCATTTCACCTTCACCTTGAAATGATATTGAATCTTTTTAGTTGAGGGTCGACTTTACCATTTATGGCTTTGGGGTGATGTTTATAAATAAGCCATGTGATCCTCTTCATGTGTGATTTTCAGTGGAAATTATAAGTACTTACCCTGGAGTCTGAAATAAATTCTGTGTTTGATTCGTCAAAGTG